>NC_051183.1:140093913-140152967 GCF_013339695.2 Rhipicephalus sanguineus
GTATTCCATGTTTAAAGAAGGGTAAAAGCGCACTGAAGACGAACATACAATGAAGGCACACACACGCACAGACATAGCGCTTTTTTCAGCGTGACAAAATTATTTTTAAAGTTTGTGCGCCTGAAAGAGCCCCATTGCACAACAAATAATAAGCTTGTGTTAATCGTACGCTCTTTATAATACCAGCAATATTCAAGCTAAATACCCAAATACATATCTCGCATAGCACGGAGCAGTCGGTCGGGGTCCATTTGCTGCGTCTGATGTTTCTGATCCAAAAGCGTCGTCGCTTCTTTTCCTTCGGAAGCCTAAAAAGGTGGAAACCCTGCGCGCTGCTGTTTGAACAGCCAACCGCGCAACAGCAGCCCATCGCACGCAACATATTCACGCTTGAATGCGAAGAGCAGTCGCTATGAATACGCGCGGCTTCGCACAAGAGCTTCGTAACCTACGCGCGCTCTTCAGTGATCGTGTAAGTGCGGCGCGCCGGCGTCTCTCCGTCGCGGCGGCGCCGGACTGTGCAACGCGCTGTCGCCACTGCCGCCCGCCGGCGAGGAGAGAGGGTTTACGTCACGAGAAGAGGGCCGTGCTGGGGCGGAGCTCGGAGAGCGGCGAGATGAAACAATCGCCAAACTCTCCCGAAGGGTATATATGGCCCTGGCCCTCCCCTACTACTGGCGCCCTCCTAGCGAAATGCGGCGACAACTGTCAACTCCGCTTCCCCGCTCTCGCCCATTGCCTGCGCCGCGACGCGGCAGGCCGCACCGTGTGTTTTAAGTGCGAATTACAGTGTTCTAGAAGTTTGTAGTGCGCTCACTGAGCGGCGGAGCGTGACGCACTTAATGTCGCCGCCGACAGGCGGCGCGGCTCCCAGTGTCACCTGAAACTTTTCGGCGGATTGCTGTGCGCGGCTAGCGCGCGTTGCTGTTTTGCGCGCAAGAAAAGTGAAAGTTACGGTGCACAACACACGGAGCTTCTTTTGATGCAACTTTTCTGTGAGTTGTGAAATAAATTACTGTCGCTGTGACTGATTTACGAAGGGTGGGCAATGTTTTAAGCGGCTATTGCATAGATGAATGCTCCTCCACGTAGCCGCTTCAGTAACAGATAGGGCGCGTAGTTGGGGTTGAAGTTTTTTTTTGTCCTACTGATCGATACGATTTCAATGCCCCTTCGCCACTGTAACGATCATAGCGACTTCACTCTCGCCTTTCGAGCCCCAGAACAACGCCTCACTGTTTTTTCTTTTTTTTTTTATTCGCATATATGAGCTGAGGAGAATCTGTTGCTGGGCCTGTTGGTATACATACTTGAAGAAACGAAAAAACCAGCTTACGGACGCTTGCACAAGAAGAGAAGACACTCGCTGGAACTCGCAACAGGTTTAATGAAACCACATAACGTTCCCTGATAAGCAAAGCGTGCATGCGTCGTACATAAAACACGTGTGATTCACAATAAGAGAGAATGACATCAGTAACCACATTTTTTAAAAATAAGCAATTTCTTTCTTTTATAGTGACAGATACAGTAGTTCATTTGTTACTGCGTGGTTCCCTTACCAATAATTTGCGTGCCTTTCAGATCACGAGAACAGCCGCACACCCGGCAATGAGCAGGCAGATTTGCTCCTCCTCCTGGCCTGATAGACGTCTGAACTGATTTTATTTACACAAACCCTTGCATGCCTATGTATGCGCAAATGCTTGCCATGATTAACAATGCAGAAATGGTCACGACCAATAAACAGCCGACGACGACGTTGATCTAACAGGCACTGGAGCATCCCAAAAGGAGCCCAATCCCTACGGGTCTCCCGCTTCCTAATGACAGCTACTTCAGTCTCCCCTCTACATCTCCTTTTCTATACGAGTATGGTTTTGCTGTCACCCCCTCCTGTTTTGTTTTGCTTTTTTTTTGCTTTTATTGTTACCGCACTTGACTACGCGGTCACTCCTAGCTTCTTTGGGTCCAGCTGTTTTTGTTGTCAAACGCTGCCCCAGCAATTTCTCTGCACGTACGCTGCATGCCCTATGTGCACGACCGCCGGAGGCTGTAGCGCATCCCTCCCGTCCAGATGCAGCGGCGGACCGTCTTTGAGACAGTTGCAGTTTGCGGACAGACACAAATGCCCATCCTTCAGAAAAACAAGCATACGTAAGTGCAGCAAAGCGGCACGAGTGGTGCCGATCGACAAAGGTCCTTCAAACGAATGAATGGCGTGAACATGCACTGCAGGGGAATCAGCTTAAAAGAAGAATAAAATGCTCGACCCCCTCCTCCCTCTATTTTTTTTTTGTGGTCTCTTTTAAGTGTCATTGGGGTGGCCCTCTTACCGCCTTGAACTCCGCGTTTGTTGATCCCCCCGGAACTACATCGTAACCAGGGTAACCCCAACCAGGGGACGCGCTTCGCACCCCGCAAGAGAAGTTTTCAGGAGAAACTGGCGGCAGCGCCCCTGCGGGCGCCCAGGCTGTCGACGCGGAGAGGGCCATGGCGGCGCGGCGCAGGGATACGGCAGTGAGCCCACTGCCCCATTCTAGTACACTGTAGTGCGAATGCACTTTATAAGCGACCCTGAATCCGCCGTCATCCGCGCTCCTCCTCCCCTCCCCTAGCAACGGCGCGAGGAGCGGAGAGGAGCGTCTGTAGCAACGGCGCAGTGACGCCACGCCCCACGTGACTGCGCGCGCTCCGCCCTCCGCTCCGTGGTTGCACGCACCCCGCTCATTGCCTGTGGTGACGAAGGCCGGCGGCGAGACGCCGAACGAAAGCGTGCGAAGCGAGCCGAGCACCCCGAAGCCGATCTGGCGCGGGGACGCGCGATGCGTGAGCGAGCGCGGGCCCTCGAATTCGATCGGCCGGACGCGCGCTTCAAGCGAGACTTCCTGGACCGCAGCTTCCGATATAGCTGCGCGGTGTGCGATCGACTGTGGTTCGACAACAACCTGAGCCCCATCTCGGGCGTGCGCAACGCCGCCAACAAGTTGAACGCGTTGCGGGTTCTTTGGAACGAGTTCGGAAGACAGATCATCATCATCAGTAAAAGTGCTTTGCACTTAAAAACGGCCAGACCTCCGTGGGTCGGCTGGCGCGTGCTCTCTCGCTGCCGTCTCCTTCGCTCGGTTCTGCAGTTTAGTCGCGCGCGCCCCCTCATAGCATCACCCCGTGCTTCGCACTTCCTCATACTTCCCTTCGGGGAAATGCGGGTTTTTTCATCGAGCGGCCGGTCCGGGCTTGTTCTTTCCGTTGCGCATGCTGTTATGAGTAACTGCCGGCACCGGGATTTCACGTCGTCGTTTTAAATCGGTGATGGGCGAAGGGCGGCCAATTAAGGGCTGGTTTGTGACGACAAATATAATTCAAAATGTAGTTGCCATCATCATTCAGTGGTTTGCGCAAACGTTTACGTATGGAGAGCTAAAGCTTTGCTAGAACTTGCGTTTCGGTAGCACGGTAAAAATGGTCCGGTATTCTGGTAAAACTGTAACGTTACAGACTATACGTAAAAGCTAAAAACCTTTAAGACCGGTCCTGCAATGTTGCTGTGTATGGACCTTCCCCGTCAATCTCGCGAAATACGCTGCACTAGTATACGGACGTCGTAAACATTCGCCGGAACAACATTTGCGAATATTCAATGAAATTTTTACCTAACAAATGGGGGCATAATTCATGGGAACAGAATTTCTCCTGCCGTATTCTGTGCGGCACGCAGCCCCTTCACTTGAGGTCTTTTTACCCGCTTGGAAAAGCAAAGCGCGTTTTGCGGACTTCTCGCCGGTTGCTACGTTCAAAAGCGTAACACCCAGACATTATTCGACATCTCTTGATAGGCTTGTTAACGATCAAGCGCCAAAACGATGCCGTAAATGTCGTGTACGCTTTTCTGAAGTTATAAAAACCATCATCCCCCAAAGAACCATACGTTGGCGGCCAGGAGAAACAAACGAGGCGAGTAAGCAGGACCATTTATGGGCAATATGACCACATGACCACAAAAAGCGAATCACGACCGCACGGCGTCGAAGAGAAAACGAATCCGGTACTTTTCCCGTTCCAGTGAATTTAACGACTGTTAAAGCGCCTGAACAAAACATTTTGCGAGAAACTTGACACTCCGTGTAGTTCAGTGGATAGAATTCACCGTCTCGGCAAACCTGGTAAATCTAGGTCTGTGATGATATATTTCCAGGATTATAACGAAAAACAGAGCATTCTAAAAAATATGCATACAAGCTCAAGGGAACGAAGGTATCAATTCAGAATGATTACTCACCAGATACACTGAAAAAAAAGACAGCTTCTCTGGAATAGCGCAAAAAAATGAAAAGCGTCAGGGCAAGAAAGTTATTATTCTGCCTGACAAGCTGCACGTCGACGGTGAGCTCTTTACCTGGGATGAAATTAGCAACAGGAGAATCAAAACGCACAGTCAACAAAGGAGAGCTAATAAAGAAGAATGCCAAATGCTCTGTAATAAGGATCTACGAATCATTAACATATATGTGCGTAGTATCCTAAATAAAACCACAGAACTTGAAGCTGTACTTTTAAGTCGCTCTCCCCACATAGTCGTAATTACAGAAACTTGGTTGCACGATGCCATTGATGACGCAGACATCTTTCCACCATCGTATAATGTATTCCCTCGTGATAGGCCGTCACGTGGAGGGGGAGTTGCTGTTATGGTGAAAAATACTATATCTGCCTTTTTAACCCGCCATATCGATAATCATGAAAGTGTCACATTCAAAGTGTCATGTTGGGAGCGATCTTTTATGGTTTTTGCTGTGTATCGTGCACCCGACTCGCCTACTGTATTTTTGCGTCAGCTATGTGAACGCGTGGCTTCATTAGGTAATGGAAAATATATTTTGGCCGGGGACTTTATCTACCAGGGGTTGACTGGTATCAGCCGTTTTCTAACTATGAAATGAGCTCGCATGTCGCATACCTGACTGATATAATGCTTACGGCTGACGTCCAACAAGTCGTTGATCAGCCTACCCGCATTCAAGGCAACTGCGCTTCCACGCTTGACCTTATTTTTATCAGCCGTTGTATTAAAGATTACTCTTTGTGCAGCCTGGTCTATCCGATCATGAAATGGTGCTTCTTTCGTGTTCTTTTGGGGCGTGCAAAATCCAGCCTCTATGACCAAAGACTTTTCGCGGGCAAACGACGCAAATGTCCTGGACTTTCTTGACTTGCACATCGGTAGCTTTCAAGGCACAGATGCTACTGGTCTCTGGGAACGGTTTAAACATTTGTGCAGACACTGCCTTGAAAACTTTGTTCCAAACAAAATCAACACACTGTAAAAACTCTTGCATTACAAGACGTATATTGCAGCTAAAAAGAAAAATTAAAATACTTAAACGACAATGCGTCAGGAAGTGCACAGTGCAGAATAATCAGAAAATCCTAAACCAAGCTATCAATAGCGCGAAGCAGCACTACTTTATTCACGCGCTGCCTAGTTTCATTTCTGGTTTACCACTAATGTTCTGGCAATTTCATTGGAGAAGTAAGAAGTCGATCGACCGCATTGTACAGGATGACGTTTTCATCGTTGATAAAAAAGACATTGCTGAAATGTCCAATGCCTGTTTTTACGGTATCTTTTCCAACCCTACTGAACCCTTACGCCAGAATCATGTCAGTTATGACGAAACAAGTCTTGTATCATTATCAGGTGTTATATCAATGTTACTACACCTTAAGGCAAAAGCATGGCCTGGCCCTGACAATATACCGAATATTTTCCTTCGCCGATATGGTTAGATGCTCGCTCCATATCTAGCAATTATATTTAACAAATCATTGACGACAGCTATCATTCCTGAGGACTGGAGGACGGCAAGAATTGTACCAGTGCTAGAGAAGGGCGACTCTGCATTGCTAACGAATTTTAGACTGATATGTTTAACAGCGTCTTGCCGTAAGCTCCTTGAACCTATTATCGCTACTTGTATTACGAAATTTCTTATGGATCTGAAGTCTGCAACGATGACAGTGCACTATCTCAATTTCAGCATGGCTCTAGGAAATGTCATTCCACAGTAACTCAACTAACCCCATTGATCCATAATCTTGACTCTAGTCTGGATAAATCAGGCCAGGTTGCAATCATATTTTTAGATTTTAGAAAGGTTTTTGATCGTGTTTACCACACGAAACTAATTTTAAAGTTAAAAACCATAGGAGTACCAGAGTTCATCGTTGCTTGGGTTTCCGCATATCTTACAAACGGCACACAGTTTGTAAGTATTGACAATCATTTTTCATGACATTTGCCTGTTAACTCAGGAGTCCCCCAAGGAAGTGTAACAGGCCCGCTTTTGTTTCTCATATACATCAACGACATTGTCCAGGTCATTAATGAACCAGTTCAGATTAGACTTTTCGCAGATGACTGCTTGCTTTTTAATGAAATAAATGTCCGGATGATCAAGCTTTTTGAATACTTAACTCCAAAACATACATATGTTGTGTCAAGAGTGGGAAATGCAACTTAACGCTGAAAAACGGTTTTCATGAATATGAGTAGAAAGAAAAAACATTTTACTTTTTCCGTATAGCCTCCCTTCAGAAAAGCTAACGAAGCTGCCTCACTACAAATACCTTGGCTTCACAATAACTAGTACACTCATTTGGGATACCCATATTTCGAACAGTTGCACTTCCGCCTTCCGTAAGCTATGCTTTTTGCGACATAAGTTAAAACACACACCACCTGATGTCAAACTGCTCGCATGTTCATTCATTATAAGACCCAAGCTCAAATACGCATTCATTGTCTGGGATCCTCATACGAAAAAGAACGTCAAAGCCTTGGAGATGATCCAAAGAAAATCAGATTTATTTATTCTAAATACCACCAAACAGACTCTTCGGCGTAACTAATGAATTTTTATGGCATAAAATCATTACAATTACGATGAAAAATTGACAGAATAAAATTTCTCTGTCATTTGAACAATCGTCAATTGCTACTTCCTCCTGAGCCATACTACATCACTGGCGTCACGAACTACAACGCATCGACGTGAAGAATCACTACAACCATAGAGCACCAAAACTAACCTATTCAATTCCAAAAAGTTAGCAGCGCAAGAACGATTAGGAAACGACGAGACAACAAAGGTAAAGAGCGCTGACTTCCAACTAGTCTTTATTTCGATAAGAAGTGCATATATACATGGCAAGGGAGAGGGCGCTAGACAAGAAAAGAAAGAAAGAAAGGATGTACAGGCTGCTAACTTTTTGAAATGAATCCACACCAATTGCCCAAGCGTCAACCCTTGCTAACCTATTCAAGTTCTCATTTTTCCCGCGCACAATTATCGAGTGGAACTTGCTGACAGTATCATAAGTGGAAAGTATAAAAATAATTACGTCTTCAGGATTGATGTTAGGTTATTTAGTGAGATGTTATAGGTTATTTAGTGAGATGGTTATAGTGAGATGTTCAAGGAATTATTACTTTCGTGCTTTGCTGCACAAATTAACCACTGTCTTTCCTTTGTTTCTTTTTTTCTTTCAATGCACTGTATGTAAATGTGTCTATGTATTGCCTTCTCGAGTACACTTTTGCTTCTCCGGCTAGGGCCCAAGTCGGGCCTGCAGCATCTTGTAAATAAATAAATAATTAATTAACGCCATCTATTAGTAATTGCGCCTGTCCTCCTCTCCCGCGCTTTCTCTCGACGCTCGGTTCTCCCATTGGCCAAACGCCATCACGTGCCTTTCGCACGCGTTTTCTCTTGCTTGTCTTTCGTTTCTTTATGGCTGGACCTCCATAGTGGTTTAAAGTGCGCCGAGGTGCGCATGTGTGCACCACATCTCGCGCCTATTTTCTGCACTTTTACGGCGTGGCCTCCGTCGTTTTGTTTGTGATGGTCCTTGCTGCGTTTGCGGGCGCAGTACACGTGACAATGACGGCAAGCGAGTTTTCCGGATTGCGTCTTGAAAGTGAGATGCGGCACAGAGGAATATCTGGCTTAATAGAATCAACCGGGTTGGCTTCAGACCGACGCAATGGTCTTGCCGCGTTAGGTAAGTGAGCGTCTCCTTGCGCATCGCTGACTTCGTTAGGTTTTCATCCTCCTAAGTGCCGCACATTCGCGCTCCGTTTATTTGTAACATTCGTGGCCGACTTTCTTGGAGTAGACTTCAAATGCGCCTTCTTTCTGTCAACGACACTGTGAGATACATGCTCTTTAGGCGGGGACAATTCTCGACTTGAATTCTATGCGCGTTCGACGGCAGCACCGGCTTCTGCCGCATATCACGGATTTCGCTCGCGAAAAACGCGGCATGTGTTTCCAACTTTAGTTGCTGGCATGTTTAGCGACTAAAGAGGTCTGTGGCAAGGTGTAATGGTTCCGGGGCTTACTTTTGGGAACTCAGTGGTGTGCATGAGGGCAGAGGTGCAATCCGGAGTGGATATAAATCGAAGAACTGTGGGATGCCTCGCGTTGGGTGCTCACGGGAAGATGACAAATGATGCTGTAAAGAGCGATATGGGATGGGCAGGTTTTGAGGCGAGGGAAGCTCAGAGCAAAATAAGGTTCGAAGAAAGACTAAGGAATATGAAGGAGAGCAGATGGGCGGAGAAGTTGTTCTGTTTTTGTACAGGAAGAACGTGGACACAGTGGAGAAAAAGAACTAGGAGGCTGACTAGTAAACATACGGCTGTTAGTGTAAGCAATATGTCAACAAAGAGCGTTAAAGGGGTACTGACACAAAATTTCGCGGCCGAGATAGCGTGCTGGATCGATTCCCGTGTACGTGCGTGTACCATCTGCAAAATATCAACAGCGAATAAAGCTTGAAATGTATTTTATATGAATTTTGAAGTTCGCGAGCGCGATGCAGCATTCTAGGCCGCACCTAGTGCATTGACACCCTCGGAAGTGACCCGAGGTGACCCCCCTACTTCCCCTATGTAACCGTTGCAGCCGGTACATGTTATGATGACGTCGTAGCCGCGATATCTGTTTTGACGTGCTTCCCGACGAATCGCTCCTCGCCAGCGGGTCAAACCTGAAGTGATTCGCCACGTAGAAAATTCCTTCGATCCCCGCTGCAAGAAAATCGTCGCCATCAGACGACGATGAGCCCTACGACGACAGACCACGCGGAAATGCGTCACTGTTCTGTGTGCTCACGTGACCGAGCGTTTCACTCGCTAGGTGGTGATAGTTGCACCCGGCGGCTTGTCGTTTTTGGAGCTCTGTCAAACCGAAACTGAGGCTGTGTCGGTAATGAGGAGCTTGTAAATAATTATCTGTCGCGCGCTGCAGCAAACGATGTGCCGTGTTATGACTAACAGGCCCCCATCAACACGTTGCAGCAAAAAAACGCAGGGCGAAAATTTTTGTGTCAGGACTCCTTTAAGCGAAAAGTGAGAGAGGCAGAGAGGATTTACTGGACGGCAGCTATGGAGAAAAAACCGGCTTTGAGTACCTACCAAAAGGGCAAAAATGAAATAAGGAGGGAGACATTTTACGATAATTCAAGGGGAAGCGCTTTACTGTTTGAAGCAAGATCGGGTTGTCTCAGAACGCGTAGTTATAAAGCGAGATTCAGTAAAGAAGAAGAACAATGCACGTGCTGCGGGAAAGATAAGGAAACGGTGGAGCATGTTCTAATTGAATGTGAAAATATCCACCCAGGTGTGCGCTTGGGCACGAGCCTAGATGAAGCCTTGGCTTTTAGAGACAATGGAAAGCTGAACACACCCGCGATTGAAATAAGTAATAGAAAGTTAGAGTATTCGTTGCAGGAAATTAGAGAGAAAGGACAAAAATAAATATTGGAAAAAAAAATAAGGACATTCTGTCATAAATGGCAGAGAACTGGGCTAAAAATTTAGGTTGTTTTCCATAGTAAGATAGATTTAATTGAAGTAGAGACACTAGGCAACACTAATAAAAGAGTAATTTTTTTTTGTCGAGCCTGGTAGCACACTTGTCACCGCCCCGTTATAAAGGGGACGCTCAAAGCATCCATCCATCCAGCCATCCGTCCATCCATCTATTTAGAGTTACTGTATATGTAGCACATGCAGTAACTCTATTCGCTTTACTGCACATGCGCTCTCCGAGATGCAATTGATGCGATCGGCGCGTGGGAACCGGCTGGACTGTAGCGGAGACCGATTTGCGCCTGGGGTAACGTCGTGAGCTCGACTTGACGAAACGCAACGTCCTCGCGCGCGCGCGTCGGTAAAGTCGGAGTATAACAGAACCTTAACCCTTTCTGCCCTGGCGTCGACAATTAACGGCACCACACAAAATTTCCCCTAGCACCTCCGAAACCAAACCAAACTTCATTCTTCAACGACCCCCAATGCGACAGACACCACCACTGTGGCATTTTTGCGGTGTGTGGAGCCGCAAAGAAGCTTGACCGAAGTCACGGGTGACGCTAGGTACGTAAGCTGAGGCGGGTAAGCGCCGTTTTCGGGACAAAGTTCTAAGGTTGTTTCAAGGACTTCCACACTTCGAAGTACGACGTTCGCTCACATTTTGTGTACTCTAGTGAGTAGCAGGCATAAAAAGCCATTATTCTCATTTCATGACAACTGAGCCCTGATGACCTAATTTGAGGCCATGTCTCTAAATCCGTAAATATTTACACCACTGGCTCGATGTTTTGTTTGTGGTCTTCTGACGTCCTAACTATTAGAAAAATAGGTAGTGAAAGAGTCCCCGACAAAAATAAAATTCCAGGGCCGAAAGGCTTAAGAAATTCACATTTTCCGCGAAGCTCCAGGTTTTACGGGAACAGGTTTTTGTTTCCGCTTCATCCCGCCGTTATATATCTGCTGCCGTCACCAGAACAATAAAGACCGACGTCGCGCGCGCCCTTTTTTAGTGTCCCGCCGCCAGTAACAAAGCCACCCAAGCGCAACACCATCTCGATGTCCTCTCGTTATGTTTCGGCAGCCAGTAATATTGTGATCTGAAAAATCTTATGGAAATACCAGCTGACGAGCACAAGAGATATGGGGCAACAGCGTCTATTGCAGAGAGCGTCTGCTAGCTATGCACCACGAAAGGGGAACCCGGTCCACGGAAGAGAGCGCGAACGCTGGCGCAAGAGGATGATAGAGGAGTTGGCGTTACTTCTATTTCATCGAAGGGCTTTAAAGCTACGTGGGCGGAGCTTCTGCAGATGTGTTGCTACGCAAAGTAGCCCGTTTTCGGGCAATTTTGGTTTTTGCTTTCGCAAGCGGATCCAAATTGTGCGTTTTACTGAGAACATCCAAGACTTATGGTGTTAATTTATTTATTTATTTTTTTAGAAGATACTGCGGTCACTGAAGACCAGGCGGGTGGGGAACATTATAACAAAACAAATATGCAAACATCGAGAAAAATTCAAAAGAATAATCAACTTTGCAAGAATACAATATGGATACTACAACAAATATAACAAAAATATAACAAACTATATATAAAAAACAATGGCGGAAATGGAGCAATGTCTTAAAGCACAAAGAAAAACAATATACACATGCGTACAGACAAATTTATGCACATGGAAATGCCTCAAGTATTACAAATACTGACACTAACAATCTGAAGAAGTGATACTGCATAAACACTATAATAAGCACTAGAAGTACAGAGAAGGTGCACTTATGTCACGGTTGGGATGCTCCGAGCAACGCTTTCTCGAAGTCATCAGATGAAACGACATCAGGTGGTAAGCTATTCCACTGAATAATTGTTCGGAGTAAGAAGGAATTTTTAAAGGTGTTAGTCCGAGTGGTGTATGGGAGCAGGTTATGCATATGACGATGCCTAGATGCGCGAGGAGAGAATGGTTGTATGTATTTATGGGCAGGAATATTCAGCTTACCATTATAAATGGAATGCAAAAATTTCAGGCGTGCGATTCGGCAGCGATCTTCAAGCACAGGGATATCGTTGTCTTTCATTAATTTTGTCGGAGAGTCAGTTGACCTAAACTTAGAAAAAATAAAACGTACAGCGCGTCTTTGAACCATTTCAAGTTTTTGAATATCTTTTTTGTAGCAAGGGTCCCAAACCACTGATGCATATTCAAGTTTAGGTAAAATATACGCTTTGTATGCGAGCATTTTTAATTTCGGAGGGGCTTTTCTCAATTTGTGCCTCAGAAAACCAAGCTTACCAGAAGCTGATGCGCAGACATTTGTTATATGTGCGGACCAAGAAAGTGTGTTTGTAATGGTTACTCCTAGGTATTTATATTCATTTACTTCACGTACTCGTGTTCCTCGGACGTGGTAGGTAAACGTGAATGGCTGTTTTTTTCTTGTCACACGTAGGAGTACCGATTTGTCAGAGTTTAATGCCATTGACGACCGAGTACGCCACTCACTAATTTGTGTTACTGCAAGACTTAGATCAACCTGGTCTTGTTGGCATGTCACCTTTTTATATAGCACGCAGTCGTCAGCGAAGAATCGGATACTAATGTTAGACTCAACAGTGTCAGCTATATCATTGTTAAATAGTGTAATGAAAGGTGGGTTATATACAGCTTCGATCGAAAGCTACGACAAGCATTGATATGATTGAGCAGTGAAGAAAAAAAAATGCCTAGAATGATTGCATAGGTCTTCAAATCACATTATATACCGTTAATCTGTCAACAATCAAGTCCACATCGAAAGCGCGCACCGTATTGTATTGTATACATTTTTTTAAGTGATAGAATACTCAGAATTATGAAGGAATGCGCAAAGCAGCTTTAATGTGCGGGAAGCAGCTTGAGAAAAATTACACCATCTCCCGCTAAAGGGGACCATGAGGGGATGCGAAGCCGGAGCACTTGCACGATCGCGTTCCGTTAGCATTCGCTGGGCATGCTACCGACCTCGCGTCGTGGAACGCGAAGAGGGACACTACGAGCGTCGTGTCTCCCTGTAGCCTGGCCGTTAATTCTGAAAGGGCGTGCGGCGAACGTCGACAGGCGCGTGAGAGAGAGGCAGCGTAGGAGAGGAGAGAGAGGGGGAGGGGACGCGCATGCGCTGGCCCTCATCGCGGCGCTCGGCAGGAGAGAATTTCGGCACGTAGAGCCCGCATTTCAGAGGAGCCAACCGAGGCAAGCGCTGGACTGAACGCGCGCAGCGCTGTGCCATTTGAAGGAGAGGAGACTAGAGGAGGAGAGTAGCGTATGCGCCGTGAGAGCAGATGCGAGAACGCAGGAGAAGCTTAAACAGGTGCTGGTAGAGAAGTTGAGAGAGTAACGTGCAGCTGTTTGAGAGAGGGAAGGAAGAGAGTCGAGCATGCGTAGCGTGAGTGCGGACTAACAACGCTGCATGCGGATGACCAAGCCGTCTTACATACCCCCGAGCAAGAGATACTTCGCATCTAAATAAGTAAGTTTCGCCGCAACGGCGAAGCAATGAATGCGATAGCAACAAATTGCAATGTAACGCGAAGAACGGAAAGCAGCTCGAAATTGCCAGCCCGTCGCTCGAGCCCAAAGTACGCACGAAAAGAACGCACACAGGACGAGCGCGAACTATGATGCGTCACATCTCGATACTTGAAGCGCACTGCTGAAACATAAAGCAGGATGCACGAAACGAACGATCAGGTATACACAGGACGAGCGTGAACTAAATGTCGCAGTTGTTACTTATTTCTCTTTGAACAGCGCGCTCCTTTCGCAAACGCGGCCGCTGCCGCGAGCAAAGTAACCTTCGCACGCTCTGGGACTTCAGCGCGGACATCGCGGGGAAAACACAAGACATACGACCCCCCGTTGCACCCCCCGCCCGCCCCCCTTCTTTCCTTGAGATAAGCGCACGAAGGCGACCACGCCCTGTAGGGCAAAGACCATCGGCGTTCGCAGGAGTGGGGTGGCGACCGTTAAAACCCAGCGCCCAGCGCGCTCCTCGCGCCATCTCGCTGGTAACGAAGAAACGCTTATAAGCGCCTGCCGTCTCTGAGTCCGGCCAGCGGTAAAGGGTTTGTATATAACGCTCGCCGTTAGGTACCCGGGCAATCTGTCTTTCGTAGTGTAGTGGTTAGCGCCACGCGTTGCGGAGCGAGAGGTCCCTGGTTCGATTCCGCACTTCGGAAGCATTTATCTGGATTATTCTTCTTCGGGTCTTTATATATATATATATATATATATATATATATATATATATATATATATATATATATAATACATATATATATATAGATATATGTATATATATATACATATATATAATACATATACGATGCATGACGGCGGCGGCGACGTGGACGGACAAAAACCATTTCTACTTTTGGAGACATAGTGACTGTTTGGAAATGCTCACGTACATGCCTCATCAACTGCTAAAATGTACTGGCGTCCTACGTCGGCGTCGTGAACACGAGTATGCAAAAAAAATCACAGCATATCCACGGGGTGAATGATGATGAGTGGGGCGAAGCTACGGAGGGAATCATCTGTAAACCGTGAAACTCTTCCGTGAAATGCGCCCAGTACATAATATAAAGAGTGTGAAACATCGTGTATATATTAAACATCAAACTTTTATTGTACTGTTGGTTTACGTGGTCCCTTCATTATCACTTGTGATCGGTGAAATGCAAGGAAGAAGTCCGCTCCCGAGCGAAAGAGCGCCAAGAGCGACCGCATTCCCCGCTCGCCCTGTGCGAATTAAAGGCAAGGCTAGAGGGAAGACAGGACGCGCGTTCCACGACGCGAGGTCGGTAGCATGCCCAACGAAAGCCAACGGAACGCGATCGTGCAAGTGCTCCGGCTTCGCATCGCCTCATGGTTCCATTTAGCGTCCCAAAACCAAATATATTGCTCAAGGTGTGCCTTGCGTTTTTCGTAGAAATAATTTCTTTGTCATGTACATTAAGACGAAAAGTTGAAAGCTCACTAGAGTGTATCGCCCGCAAAGTATGTCTTTTAGTGTGATTTAACTCTCGTACGGCAGGGTCCTCGCGCCGTTGCCGGTCCACCTCGCCCGTTGACGATCGGGCGAGGTGGCTAAATACAACTACTACTACTACACTTTAGGAAAAACATCTGGCGTTCTTTCGTTCTGCCTTTACAAAACATCTGGCGTCTTTCGTTGGTTTATTTCATCAATCAACGGCGTTTTGAACAAAATTTTTATTGTTTAATCACGCACAGGAGAAATCTCACCAGGCACTACCTTGGAGGTAAACAATGGCTGCTAATGGGAATGAGAGACAGAAGAAGTCGGCTTTTAGCTAACACTTACACTTCTACTTCTACTAACGTTTCCTACTGGAACATGCCAATGGCTGCTAATGGGGAATGAGAGACAGAAGAATTCGGCTTTTAGGTAACGCGCACGCTGCGAATTTTTTATTGTTCAACAACGCACAGGAGAAATCTCCCACCGGCACCACCTTGGAGGTCAAAGCGTAAGACTTGTTACGGACTACTACGATGACGACGACTACGAGGGACGAACGGGTGCCGCCTTAAGGAGCTTCGTCCCTAAAAATACTGATCACGTGATGACGGCATCATGGAAATATGGGAACTCATTATGACATCATTGTGGCGTCATCAAATGACATGATAGCTTGGTCAAATGTGGGCCGATCACGGAGGCAGTGCAAAACCAGTTGTGAGGTGCATGGTGCAGAAAGCTTTCGTAGTGTGGCGGGGCATGATGACTACATCGACTGAGATGCAAAAGAAGGTGTCTTTCGCCTTCCATTTGTCTTACGTGAGTGTATTAGGGACCATGTGACCTTTGGCCACAGCAGAACCTTGGCCACTACAGGTCGTCAGCGGGCGTCTCACGTTTATAATTTCAAAGGGTGAAACGCTCCCCTTAGCCGCCGACGTCAAGAACGCTGTTTTTCCACAGCCAAAAGTACGCTGTTAGCCTAATAGTAGACATGAACGCGTCTGTTGGCGAAGGTTAGAATTCGTATTTTTGTCATCGTAAATTGTTCTCATCGCTAAGTCCCAAGAATAGCTCCCGCCATAGACGTCGATGGTCAACGTGTTGACAGTACGCGCGAGTGTATCAGCGTGATTGTTTGATCGATAGTAGGATAGTAGGCTACCGAAATACCGACCATGTATGCAACGCAAGTAATGAAATGGCTAATTTCGTTTGCGTACTCTTTCCAATCACAGTTTTGTTTTCAAACAGCCGGAGTGCTATGCAGGATGGCCCGAGCTTCTCGGGAATACGAGTTTCCTCTGAGCTCGCACTACGGCGGTCATGACAGGAAGCCAGTGCGAAGCGCGCTCTCGGCGTTCATAACGACAGGCCTGCGCGGAAAGCGCCACACAGTCACAGCGAAAGCTGGAAGAGCGGCATTTCTAGAGCCCGTTTTAAACTTTCTTGTGGCTACTACTACAAATACACCAGCAACGCACCCACTACGCCACAAATCATATTTTTTTTAACACGAAAGTGTCTTATGCCAGGGTCCACCATGACTCCACAGACCCATTTCCGTCACGGATATGACGTTGTAAAATATAAAGATTAACATATGGCAAAGAAAAGAACTATAAAGTTCCGTCACCGGGAGTCGAACTTACGACCTCTCGATCGCCAGCGCGCAGCGCGAAACGACTCCGCCACAGACGGCATGTTCTCTGCTACGCTAACGGCGAGCTATTTATGTACACCATTTGCCGGTGGCGGTACTCAGAGATCGGCGGTACAGCGTGTTTTCGTGATCACTGCGAGATGGCGCGAAGGGCTCGAAGAGCGCGCTTTGGAAGTCGTCCCCCACGCGTATTAGCGCGCGCCTCGACAGGGCGTGGTCGCTCGTGCGGGCGCTTATCTCGTGATATCGGTGGTTTGTACGTCTTGCGCTCTGCCTGCAAGCTTCCGTTGAGCGCACGAAGGTCACCTCGCTCACTGCGGCGGCCGCTTTTGCGAAAGGAGCGCGCTGCTCACACAGAAATAAGTTACAACTGTGACAGTTCGCGCTCATCTTGTGTATGTTTCTTCCGCGCGTCCTTTCTGCTTGAGCAGCGCATTGCAAGTTTCGAGCGGCTTGCCGTTCTTCGCGTAACATTACAATTTGATGCTGTAGCATTCAATCCTTCGCGCTTGGGGCGAAAGAATGCACAACAAACGCTCAAATACGTTTGTGAAGACACGTTTCACTTTCGTGTTATACCGATTCCTATAACAGAGGGATCAGCCATGTTTTTTTTTTAATTTGGGGAGCACCTACCACGATATCTTTTGTCTTTCTGCGAGAAGCGAGGTACCATCTGTAAGGCATTATGTGCACTTGGTGGATGCGATGGTTGATGACGATTAATCATTATGGCTGAGCCCTTTGTAATGGTTTGCAACCTTTAAACGACCTACTAGCCACGTAATTCGCATTGTGTGACGCCCGGTCGTTATTTAACTCTCCCACCACGCTTTGTAACATACGTTAACGTCAGAAAGAGAGAGAGGGGTGAATTACCTTTATTGAGACCGTGAGGAAATGGATCATGGGATCCTTATGGGCTTCCTTGGCAACCAATAGAAGTGCACTTGCGAGGAACCCACTACGCTACAAATCATTATAATTTTTGTCAAGTAGGGAAGCAGCCACCACGCAATATTTCGTCATTCTACGGAGAACCGTGTTACCCGCTAAACACCTCTAAGGTAGTATGTGCACTTTGTTGATGCTGTGCGTGATGACGATGGAGGATTACGGCAGAGCCCTTTGTAAGGGTTTGGAAGCATTCAACAAGCCCCTCGTTGCGCAATTCGCTTTGTGTGACGCTTTGTTACAGAATTCGCGTTGTGTGACGCGTGGTTGTTATTCGGTTCTTCTACCACACTACATTACATATGTAATGTGGTTCCTTCCCGTCATGAAGCCTGTATAGGGTATTTTTGCAAAGAAGTTTCAAGCACCGGCATGGCTCTGAGGTAGAATACTGGGCTCCCACGCAGAGGTCCAAGGTTCGAACCACGTTCAGTCCCGGATATTTTTTTCTTATTTAGCTTTTTGTCTTGTTTAGAGCGCGATAGTGGACGCGTTGAGGGAAGGACGGACACAGCCCCGAGCAAAAGCTGCTTCGCATCTAAATGTTGTTGACAGCCAGCTTTTGCCTTGGAGCGTTTTTCAGTCTCTTCGTGACCAATCACTCATTGTTGTGGAACTGGTGAAAGGAAATGTCTTGAGTCTTACTTGGCTGTGACCACGGTGTTAGAATAGTTTAGGTGGAGCGACGGCGCGTCGGAATGAGGAGAAATCGAGGACCTCTTTCCCTTTCTTGCCGAATGACGGTGCGCGCGGGACGTTGGCCGCTTGGCTGTACCCAGCGCAAACCTGACGCTTCTAACATTCGGTGTTTTAGCGTGTTTAGCGATATCGAAAGGCCCTGTGAGGATTGTGTGGTATTGTAATATCATACACATGCGTTAAATATAATGACTTAGTAGTGCTTTATGCATGGCGGTTCGGCATGCGGCGTGCAGCTCATAAACACCACCTTCGCCCTCGGCAATGTTGCGGACATTTCCATGAAATCCGATGTGCTCTTTTGCTATTCGCCTGCCCAAAAAAGTGATGTTGATACTCGGTGCCTCATCGAAGCTCACTACTCTTCTTGGATATATGTGATTAACACGAGCGCTATGGTAGTTGTATCCTTCAACTTCCGCAGCCATTCCCACAGCACAAGACATTGTATTCGCGGCCACGAATGCAGCATTAGACACGTGCATCTCTGAAAACACTACCGTTTTCTGGCCATCGATATTTGTTTTATGATGTGCCCAAGCTGCTATTGGCAGAGTGACGGATTCAGAGTTTTTAGAGATACCAGCAGTACCTGGTTCTGCATCTGGCTGGGACACGGTGGCCTCGGTGCTGCAGTTGGCAGTGGTGGCACAGGAAACTGAGATCGCTTCGGCAATTCCGGAGAGGGCGGTATCGGAGCATCGACTATCCAGCGATGGCAGGAGTGGAGCTTTATGAATCTCCACCGCTAACACAGGGTTTCTTGGCGGGAAGGCAAACAAGGGTCACAGGTGCTCTCCTTTTCTTCACAGTCTTGGTTAGGGGGCATCCAGGAAATATTGTTGGGATGGCGTCTTTTGCCAAAGCCGCCTTCCTCGGCGCAATCAAAAGAACGTTTCCTTTATATAGCGCTTCCCACGATTTGGTGACAAATCGCGCATCAAAATGTTTTTCACAAACAAAACCTGTTTGCAACTCGCGATCCTTCCGTGGAATAGTATGTCGCCACACTTTTATGCGGTCACCATCCTGCGGAGCAGCGAAAAGGGAAACTTTCTCCGTGCACGATTTGTAGCCCGAGTTTCATCGCGGCACAAAGCACTTCTTGCCCAGCTGGACAATATACGTTGTGTAAATAAGGACACTATGAACAAGGATAAGCTATTTTAAATAGGCTAGCATTTGGATGGCAAGCGTTTCGACTAGCGAACGTACATGCACGAATGGGGCCTAGCCTGGTTTGGCGTGTTAGTTTTACCGGGTCAGACAGTGACGTCACCGAATATGGTGTCACTCTCAATTACTGTGAATCCCGATAGAAGAAACTAGAAAGCAAATGGTTAGGACGCTCAAAAGGAAACGAGCACGACCATTTCACGTTTGTTCACCCAGAGAAGGGCACAAAGTTCTACTTCTGCTACCGCAGCAAACAGCATGTCTGTGACGAATAATGAGAAACAATCAGAATGGCACACGATGAGTCATGATAGATTTGTCGTTAAATGGACGTTTACCTTCATTACAACGCGCCAGCCAGCGCGTGTAAACGCTGCAAAGGCGGCTGCTTGAATCCATCTGATATGGATGCATGCACAACGACAACCCACGAGAGGAATTTCTAACCTACCATTGTCAAATCTATTGCTGTCTTCTGACAACCATCATTTAGTGAAACGTCCACCCCTTCGCCCCCGCTTTCTTTTTCAGGGAATACCTTTTTCCTTTTACAGCTAAAGCTGTTATGCGATCATTTCAACGGCCGTTTTTGGCGCCGTAGTTGTACGCCGCCGCCGCCGCCGGTGTCCGTAACCGCTGTCGCACGAAATAAAAAAAGAAAGGTAATAAAAAATTTCCAGGATGGAACGAGGTTCGAACCTGTGCCCTCTGCGTGGGAACCCAGTGTTTTACCTCTGAGCCATGCCGGTGCTTGGAAACTGCGTTGCAAAAGGACCCTATACAGGCTTCATGTCGCGAAGGAACCACTTTAACATATGTAATGTAGTACGGTGGAACAGTAAAATAGCAACCAGGCGTCACACAAACGCGAATTCTCTAACCGGGCGTCACACAACGCGAATTGCGCAAAGAGTGGGTTGTTGAATGCTTCCAACCCATTACAAAGGCCTCTGCGATAACTCATCGTCATCAGCCACAGCATCAACAAAGCGCACATAATGCCTTACAGGTGTTTAGCGAGTACCACGGTTCTCCGCTGAATGTGAAAATTGCATAGTGGCTCCTTCCCTAATTCACAAAATTCAGATGATCTATAGCGTAGAGGGTTCCTCGCAAGTGCACTTCTGTTGGTTGCCAAGGAAGCCCATAAGGCTCCCATGATCCATTTCCTCAGGGTCTCAATAAAGTTAATTCCATCTCTCTCGCTCTCTGTTTCTCCGGTTAACATATGTTATAAAGCGTGATTGGACAGTTAAATAACGACAGGGCGTTACACAATATGAATTACGTAACTAGTGGGACGTTTAAAGCTTCCAACCCATTAGAATTGGCCCAGTCATAATTCTTCATCATCATCAACCGTCGCATCAACAAAATGCACATAATGCCATACAGATGGTACCTCGCTTCTCCGCATAATAACGAATAATTTCGTGGTGGGTGCTTCGCAACTTCCCAAAAATTATGATTTGTGCCGTAGTGGGTACGTAGCTAATGTACTTGTATTAGTAGCCACAAGAGAGTTTATAACGGGCTCTAGAAATGCCGCTCTTCCAGCTTTCGCTCTGTCTGTGCTGCGCTTTCCGCGCAGGCCTGGCGTTTTAGGGGCGAAGCTCCTTAAGGCGGCACCCGTTCGTCCCTCGTAGTCGTCGTCGTAGTCGTAGTCCGTAACAAGTCTTACGCTTTGACCTCCAAGGTGCTGCCGGTGGGAGATTTTTCCTGTGCGTTGTTGAACAATAAAAAATTCGCAGCGTGCGCGTTAACTAAAAGCCGAATTCTTCTGTCTCTCATTCCCCATTAGCAGCCATTGACATGTTCCAGTAGGAAACGTTAGTAGAAGTAGAAGTGTAAGTGTTAGCTAAAAGCCGACTTCTTCTGTCTCTCATTCCCATTAGCAGCCATTGTTTACCTCCAAGGTTGTGCCTGGTGAGATTTCTCCTGTGCGTGATTAAACAATAAAAATTTTGTTCAAAACGCCGTTCATTGATGAAATAAACCAACGAAAGACGCCAGATGTTTTGTAAAAGCAAAACGAAAGAACGCCAGATGTTTCTAAAGCAAAACGAAAAGACGCCAGCTGCTTAACGAAAGACGCCAGATTTTTCTAAAGCAATGGTTTTCTAAACAATGAAAATTCACAGCGTACATGTAAAATTAAAGTGAGATGCAAGTCGTCATAACTCATCGAACCTTTAGTATAAACGCACCGGATCTCACGTCGGTGATGATGTACTGGGCAGAATTCACGGAAGATTCACGGTTTACCGATGAACCTCCGCAGCTTCGCCCACTCATCATCATTCACTCCGTGGATATGCTGTGATTTTTTTTGACTGACCGAGTTCGGGTCCACCACGGTGGATCAGTGGCTAAGGTGCTCACTGCTGACCCAGTGATTATTAACCCAGTTCGTCACTGCGGCCTCACCCAATTTGCCACGGTGGCCTTATTTGTGCACGAGCTAAAATATTTTTAAAATTCGTGTTCACCTGTAAACTGATTCTCGCTGTTCGCAGAAGCTATATTTCCTATGCGTTTCCATCTGTTGGCTACCGCCACTGAATTTCCTTGATGTTGCGCATTTACTTTGTGGCATGTGGTATGTGCGGTTGCCCTGATAAAAAACGAACGTCCAGTAGTTGAAGACTTGTCGCAAATGCAGCTTTGTAAGCGACGCGGCCCCCGTTGAAGCGGCTGACCTGAAGCCCATGGAGGAAGGAATACTAAGGAGAGGCCCTATCGTATTTCAATGCATTGCGAAAAGTGTGGCGGAAGTGACGTCAGATTTATGGGGCAAACAAACCGGTATGGGGCAAACAAAACAGCAGACGCCCCGCGGCGTGCTCTCTGCGGTGGTTAGCTTCTGCGCAGATTTGTAGTACCGGCGTAAACTTAGCGCGTATTGTGCGGTTCGCACGCAGTAAAATCTTGCAAGCAGACGTTTACCAGGCTGTTCGTGCGTGGCAGGCCCGAGCGCTGCGTGCTGAAATTCTTCGTGGAGCGTTTTTGTGCAACAGTACAGAATACCGGTACCTGCCGTGATCAAAAACGTTCAGCCCCTGCATCATCGTATTCGAACTCACCTAGCAGTGACTTACGCGTTCTGCTGGGCGTTAGATCTTCAACTTTCTCCTAGCCCGATTTCCCGATCAGTTGCCGGATTAGCGGTTCTTTTTTCGTGTATATGGAGTGAGCGCGTAGTACGCCAACCTATATAGTTGACGTAACTTCACGTCGAAAAGGATACCGCTATATTGTATACGCGATCGTGCACGTAAAGTTTGTAATTCCAGTAAGCACACAACAACAAGCACGCAGCGAGCACACACCGCACAATACATACATCACGTAGTCCGATAAGAACAACATAAGTTTATTGCCCTTTCGTTGAACGACACAGCCTCTAAAAACGTACGATGCCTTCGGCGCATGTTACGTACGGCGCGTCAGACGCCAAAAACAAAAGTTCACGTGTGTTTTGAGTTGACACAATGAGTAAGAAGCAACAGAGCGCACATCTGAGAGCTTCGCATGCAAATACCATACATTAGTGATCAGCAATGAAGCGAACGTGTACGTACACATGAAAAGTGACACCCGGTACTTTCCGCAGTGCACGCGATTTGCACCGGGTATACGCAACCATACGCAACAGCAGGGGCGTAGCCAGAAATTTTTTTCGGGGGGGGTTCAATCACACTTTATGTATGTTCGTGCGTGCGTTTGTATGTGTGCGTGCCTATATACGCAAGCAAAATTGAAAAATTTCGGGGGGGGTTTGAACCCCCCCAACCCCCCCCTTGGCTACGCCCCTGCGCAACAGCTGGGCATTGCGTAGCTTTCCTAAAGAACAAACACAAGGAGCAGCATGCGTGAATCGACTGCGCCGCGGCGCCGCTTGTACGGCGAAAAAAAAAGAAAAGCTCGAATCGCGCATGCGCTTGCAAACGACACGACGGAAGTCGCGAAATGTTTCGAGGCTCCTTCGCTAGGAGGCGTTGCGGGTGTTTGCGATGTGGAGGCTTCACGAATGTGACGTCAGGGCCTCTCCTTATTTTTCCTTCCTCCATGCTGAAGCCTCGATACACCCAGCGCAGCCTGTGGGAAAAAGTGCAAAGCGCGTCTCCCTGTTCAGCGGGGAGACTGCGCGGCGGAGGCGGAGCGTCGGTACACCTAACCTATACTAACACCGTGGCTGTGACTTACAGTGCGAAACGCCGCAGTACACTATGGTCTCGTTGGACTGTTCGTTGGACTGCAAATATGTCTGTCATGATGCAAAAGAAACCAGGTACGCATACAACACTTGAACCGGCTATCAGACCCTATCTGGCTAGCCGCATCCGCACTCTGCGAACTGAGCACTTCGCAAGCAATGACGCAGAGGAAACGTCTAAACGGCAGCAGCTAGCAAAAACCCATAAAACTGCCACAGGGTCGCTGCGCCCCGTACTTTGAGCAGTCGCGTTACCCGCGAAGAGACGCTACCATTGCTTCTGAAATGATGGCGATGGGCGTGAGAAGCAACGTCCACGCGTCTTTCCAGCCCAGCCATGTTACAGGATAAACACAAAGCCTGACCACAACAGATGCAACAATGGCCAGACTGGAGAGGGCCGCGTGAGTTCCTTTTTACGGCCTTCGAATTTGCTTAGGACGCAATCGTAGCTTTTCTCTGTGGGTAACCCCATTGCTTACTGCACATGGCACTGCGATCCAGCTGTAATTAGGGCGACCCGATGCCAGAAGGAACGCTGGCAGAAGGAACGCCAGTGGGCCGCTCTCTTAATGCGAAGCGCGAGCGCTGAGCGCAGGTATTGGGTACTTTTAAGTGCGGAGCACTTTAGGGGGCCGGGCTGTCGTATGCTCTCATCGTATCTTGTGGCAGCTTGGCGTAACACAGGCAAAACCACGAATAGCATAGGCATGCGTAACATATTGAGCGCGCGCTCGCGGCAGTGAGATGTCTTCTTCCTCTTGCTCTTGGAGCGCCTCGATGATAACTGCGGAGAACTTTAGGCGTCATCCAAAACAACGTATAAAAATAGAAGAAAGAAAAGGAAGCAAGCGGTAAATAGAAAGAGAGAGAAAGACAGGAAAAAAAATAGGCAGAAAAATAGATAGTGCAAGGAAGAGTACAGGAAAAAGTTGGGCGAGTTGTTGTCGGTTCATGATAAACAGAGGGGTGCGATCTTACGGCACACGAAGAGCAAGGAAGAGAAAGAAATAGATAAAGAGAGAGAAAGAAATAAATGAAATACAGAAAAAAAGGAAAAAGAGAAAAGAAAAGAATAGAGGAGGAAAGAAAGAGAAAACCGAAGAGAAACAAAGAAGGCTGCCCAGCTTCACACTTCCTTTAGGCTTGGGACCGCTAGTGCAAAACTGCCTTATTTCAGTGTGCCGGCTGGCTGCCGGCTACCCGAGGTTGTTCAATAAAGCCCCTTCCAGAGTGGTGGATGCGCTGGCTACTTAAACCTGGAACTTTCAAGCCGGACGCTGCGCACCACCGCGACAATGCCTACAATGAGACTACCGAGCAAGGCGCCACCCATGAAAGCACGGCCCAATTTCCACTGGTCATTCCATTGTGCCTACCACCCTGATCCGACGTGATCCCCCCTTCATCGGCGCGACCGATGGCTTTTGTTTTCAGAAAAGGTGAGCGACGCCAACAAGTAAGACAACCGCTCGAATATGGAGTATGTCCCATTTTAAATAAAAGACGTCGCCAGCCAGTGGTTCCATAAATACAATTCCGAATTCTCCACTTGGGCCGCTTTCAAAAACATCATTGCAGGAGTGTTCGGTCGCCCCGGAGTACCGAAGCTCCACGCCGAGCAGCGCCTACGCGGATATGCACATAAGTGGGGCGAAAACTTCACAAGATAGATTGAAGATTTCATCGATCTATACAAGCGCCTGAGACGAGCGAGCAAGAGATCAAGCACATCTTGAAATGCATCGACTACGATGGCTTTCAAATGCTGCTGGTGAAGGACCCACGTACCGTGTCCGAGCTTGTGACCTTGTGCCAGAGCTTCGACGAACTTCGTAAGCAGCGCTTTTTAGCTCGGAGGACTACGACAGAAGAAGGCTCCCTTGCCGTCTTCACAATCGGTGGTGACAACACGCTGCTGGCACAGATAAAAGTATACGTCCGCTAAGAAGTGCTCGACAGCTTTCATGCTTGTCATATTTGCCGACAACCGAAACATCCACGAAAAGCCTAGCACCGACCATCAGACAGGCTGTTCAGGAACCGCTCTCCGAGGCATCGCTGCCGGCCTCTCAACAAACACCTGTCACCGCGTCACTCACCTATCAGGCTGCTGCGACAAGGCCGGCGCGCCGTCGGCCATTGCCACACCCACAACCTGTTCCGATCGTCCACCATGTCAGTGTCTGGTACACAGCAGCACTACAAATATATCTGGCGTACTGGTGACAACCGACCGACAACCGACAGATTTGCTACGCTTGTGGAATTGCAGGTGACGTTACTTGCCTCGGTCGTCGGCGCTTCGCGGTGAACACTGGGGAACCGATTTATCCTGATTAGTCGTTCTGGCCCCCATAATGCGCGCCTCACATGGCGCCTGATGTTTACGAAGGCGACCCTCAACCTGCTCCCGATTCCCAAACCTTCGCTTCTCGTCGCTCCCCTTCACCACGCCGTGGTTCTGTGTCACCTATGCGACGCCTACCGACCTCCATCGAGACGGACAACTGACTGGTGCAGCTACAGAGGAACGAGCTGCGTCATCGTCTACTTGTGCGAGTCCTCGCTTGTCCCCCGCCAATGTTATTGATGTATTCGTTAAATATGTACGAGCACTTGCGCTAGTAGATACTAGTGCCACGATATCCGTGATTAGACAGACTCAGTCACTCAGTTTGTAAAGTAACGACGCGGTCTCCCGTAATTTCCCTCAGTACTTCGAGCCCACATCAAACTGAGCCCGTTGCGGCATGTACGGGGGAAGTGATCATTAGGGACGTGCTGTACACCATTGAATTTTTCGTGCTGGCTTCGTGTTCCCACAATGTCATTCTGGGATGACGTTTATAACGCCTTATAACGTCATCACACCGTTGTCGACTGCGCTTGTGCGGAGGTGGAACTATGTTTCGGGATACGCCTTTACTCGATGTGCCCATATGTACTGTAGGCAAGTTGCCGAAAAAGGAGTTCGACTATAGTGCAAGCGAAAAGAAAATTCACGTGTGTGCGGGCGGTACAGATAAGTGGTGGTGGTATTCCTTCTGAAAAACTTTGTGACGTCGTACCTGCGTGTGCGCAATGGGATTCTATATATTCTGCCCTGTCCTACTTTCTATAGTCCTTCTGCGTGTTCGCTAGTAATATGGAAGCATTCAGTCAATACCATCTAGCCCAGCTTAATATGCTTAACCAACATTATCATGCGACAGGCATTAACAGGCTTGTCGTTGCGACGGACATTGACATTTTTCCTTTCGGTGCCTTATTTGTTCCTGCTTACTGCACTTTACTTTCTGACGCTACCGTTCTGTTCACACCATCTCCCGTCTTCGGTAGCTGCCACCTTAGGTCGCTGCCGTTCGCTTTTCTGGCACTTTGTCAGGACACCACCGGCATATTTATTTCCAAACCCGTCTCGTGCCTTCTCAATTTGCGCCGTAACGAGATACTCGGCCACATTGAGCATGTCGATGAAGATGAAGACGTGCCAGTTGATTTCTCCGAAACCGAGCAAAAGCGCCAGGTGAACGCGCTGACTCAGCACCTTGCGTCCAACAGCATGTCCTCGGATGCATTTCACCGTTTCATTGACATCCATCTCGCTCAACGGGAGCAGCTTAACTTTCTGCGCAAGTTTAGAATTTTGTTTGAATTCCCCCGAGCGGCGCTAGGTTGAAGAAACACGGTCGTTCACAAAATTGACATACCAATATGCCTTTGTGCCAGTGTCCTATCGTGTGTCACCATTGGAGCATCGAGCAATTACAGAGAAAGTAGGCGATATCCTACAGCGCGGAGTCATCAAGCATTGTAGTCCTTCGTCTTCCACGCTTGTGCTCGTCAAGAAGAAAGATGGGTCCATCCGATTCTGTGTGGACTGCAGGCGCCTTAACCAACTTACGAGGAAAGATGTTTACCCTCTTCCACGCATAGATGACGCCCTCGATTGTCTCCAAGGTGCTGAATTGCTTTCCTCACTACACCTGCGTTCGGGTAATTCACAAGAGCGAATGGCCGAGTTCGATCGTACGAAAACAGCGTTCACAAACCACACGGCCTCTACGAATTTGCAGCTATGTGATTCGGACTTTGCAATGAACCCGCAACATTAGAGCGAATGATGGACAACATTTTACGTAGTCTAAAATGCAAGATAGGCTTTTGCTGTCTTGATGGCGTTGTCGTTTTTTCCCCCCGATTTCAATTCGCATCCAACTCGTCTGTATACAATTCTCCAGTGCCTCACCAACGCCAGCCTTCAGCTTGACCTGAAGTAATGTCGTTTCAGTGCTCGAAAGCTCACCATACCTGGTCATGTCTTTTCAAAAGACGGCATCCTCCCTCACCCTGGCAAACTTCACGCTGTTGCTGAAATTCCGAAGCCGACTACACTTCAAGCACTATGAGCCTTTGTGGGCCTGTGCTCGTATTTTTGCCGATTTATCCGGAACTTTGCTTTAGTCAACGCCCCCGTCCCCGTTGACTTTCACCTAACTGCTATTAGCGTCATGAACATGCCATCTAAATAGTGAAACGGCCCTTGAATCGTGTATCTCTCTTGAATATCCCCTCCGACTCTTCAGATTCTGCATACCCGCGTGCTCTTCGTCCCCAAGTAACGCATTGCGCAATACGGGACGCACTGTAATACCGCCGCCACTCTCAAATGTTAGGTCTAAATGGCTGCGAGTCACAGCCAGCCATATGCGATCTGATGTCTGCGCATATTTCTATGCTGCATGTGCATATTGCCGCATATTTCTATGCGGCAATATGCACATGGTGGTGCGCTGAAAACGTATGAGCGGATCCGCAAGCGTTACTACTGGCGGGCTATGTACACCTTTGTGCGAAGGTGCATTCCCTGATGTTTGTTGCGTCAACAACAGAAGACATTTCCGCATTCAGCCACTCTTCTGCAAACTTTGCCATGTCCTGCACGCCCATTTGACCGTGTTGGGACTGACCTATACGGAACAATCCCATGATTTGTTGCTGGTAATGAATGGGATGTCATCGCTGTAGATCACTGGTCCAAACGCACCTCAGCTAGCGCGCCGTAATCACGAAATTTAGTCCCACAAAGGTCGTGGCAGATAAGATGCTTGGAGCGTCGGGAAAGATACAGCCGCAGCAGATTTGAAAAAAAAAAATGTCACTCAATGTTGCCATTTGAAAGAAAGTCTTTCGCGTATACCATATATGTGTCGTTTGTTAAGGGGATATCACGTGAGATTTCGAAAATATATCGATATTATTTCCACGATGGCTAAAGTCTCGACGCCGATTCTGAAATATCTAGTTTGCGTTCCACGGTTATGTTTGAACTGATACTGACCGCATCTGGTGCCTCACGAAAAAAATGCTGGAGGCCAGTCCCGTCTCGGTAGCTCTTGCGAATAAAGCGATATTAATTGCAATAGGCGGGGAAATAATGCGGGCATTGTTTAGCAAAGTCACAAAACTGAAACCGCGGGCGGCGTGTCCCAGTACCCTACTGTAGACCATCTGGCAAGATACGCAGAAACGGTATCGCTCCCTTCGGCTGGCACGCGTGACGTTGCCACTTTTACCTTTCAACGGTTCGTTCTTCGCCATGGTGCACCACGGCAACTACTCGGCGACAGACGCCGCGTCCATGAGACCCCTGATGTAGACCATCTGAAAAGATACGCAGAAACGGCAGCGCTCCTTTCGGCTGGAGCATGTGACGTTGCCACCCTCGATTTTAACGGTTCGTTCTCCGTCATGGTGCACCACGGGTACTACTTAGCGACAGACGCCGCGTGCATGAGACCCCTGCTGTAGACCGTCTAACAAGATACGAAGAAACGGCAGCGCTCCCTTCAGCTGGCGCGCGTGACACTTTCATCTTTCATCGGTTCGTTCTTCGTCATGGTGCACCACGGGAACTACTCAGCGACAGACGCCGCGTCCATGAGACCCCTACTGTAGACCATCTGAAAAGATACGCAGAACCGGCAGCGCTCCTTTCGGCTGGAGCGTGTGACGTTGCCACCTTCGTCTTTCATCGGTTCGTTCTCCGTCATGGTGCACCACGGGAACTGCTCAGCGACAGACGCCGCGTCCATGAGACCCCTGCAGTAGACCTGAAAAGATACGCAGAAACGGCAGCGCTCCTTTCGGCTGGAGCGTGTGACGTTGCCACCTTCGTCTTTCATCGGTTCGTTCTCCGTCATGGTGCACCACGGGAACTACTCAGCGACAGACGCCGCGTGCATGAGACCCCTCCTGTAGACCGGCTGACAAGATACGAAGAAACGGCAGCGCTCCGTTCGAGTGGTGCTATTGACGCTGCCACCTTGTTCTTTCATCGGTTCCTTCTCCGTCATGGTGCACCACGGAAACTACTCAGCGACAGACGCCTCGTGCATGAGACCCCTGCTGTAGACCATCTGACAAGATACGAAGAAACGGCAGCACTTCCTTCGGCTGGCGCGCGTGACGGTACCACCTTTATCTTTCCTCGATTGGTCCTCCGTCGTGGTGCACCGCGGGAACTACTCAGCGACAGACGCCGCGTCAATGAGACCCCTGCTGTAGACCATCTGAAAAGATACGCAGAAACGGCAGCGCTCCTTTCGGCTGGAGCGCGTGACACTTTCATCTTTCATCGGTTCGTTCTTCGTCATGGTGCACCACGGGAACTACTCAGCGACAGACGCCGCGTCCATGAGACCCCTGCTGTAGACCATCTGAAAAGATACGCAGAAACGGCAGCGCTCCTTTCGGCTGGAGCGCGTGACACTTTCATCTTCCATCGGTTCGTTCTTCGTCATGGTGCACCACGGGAACTACTCAGCGACAGACGCCGCGTCAATGAGACCCCAGCTGAAGACCATCTGACAAGATACCACGGAGTAAGATAAGAGAGGAGCGCAGACTCCGCCGCCGCCCCACGCATTCACTAGAGACAAACCGTGCAAAGCAGGACGTGGCGGTCTAACTCATTCCTTTGCTCTCCCCCTCCGCTACTCTTCACGCTTTCGCACATGCGTTTTCTTCTCTCGGCGCTGATCGCAACGCGTAGCGCCATCTGTCGAGGCGCATAAAAATCATTCAACTGCGCTCATGAGCGCATGCGCCAATTGGAGGAAGACGGCGGCGACGGCGGCGGTGGCAGGGAACGGTCTGCGCGGAGCGTGTCGTCTGCTAGAAACCCGTTCGCTCGGCATTCTCAATATGACAAAAAACGCGTGTATGTATGCGTACTGATACTAAAATATGAAATAAAAACATCGTACCGCTTTTATACACATATCCAAACATTGTAACATATCTTCAGTGAAATCAGACGAAAAATGATGCTGAACAAAAACGGCAGAGCAGTACACTTGTTTTCCACGTCTGGATGTCTGCGCGGTAGTGTTGGTTGGATATTTTCGTGTTACACACTTTGCTTACCGTGTCTGCAGTGTGCTTCTTCATACTCGAAAAAACAAGTTGTCTTGGTACTTGTGTGTGAAGACATTGGAATGTAGCGGGAAGAACGGAAAGCAGCTCGAAATTGCCAGCTCGTCGCTCGAGCCCAGAGACGCACGAAAAGAACGCACATAGGACGAACGCGAACTATCACGCGTCAAAGCTCGACACTTGAAGTGCGCTGATCAAACATAAAGCAGGACGTACGAAACGAGAAACACATACACGCAGGACGAGCGCGAACTGTCGCAGTTGTTACATATTTATGTTTGAACAGCGCGCTCCTTTCGCAAGCGCGGCCGCTGCAGCGAACGAAGTGAGCTACGCACGCTCTGTGACTTCAGCGCGGACATCGCGGGGAAAGCACAAGACAGACAACCAAAGACATGGGTGGGCCTTTAAGCACCCACTCGTTGCGCAATTCACATGATTTCAAGCCAGGCGCGATTCTACGCTTTTGCACGCAATAATAATCGCATAAAAGGGAAGCTGAAGCACTTTTTACAAGTGACATTGGAGCCTGTAAGGACAGTTTGATTCCTGTTGAATTCGAAAAGCAATGTGAGATTTCTCAAAATTGAACAAAAACAGCACTTTTTGGCAAAAAAAAGCAGAGGCTGTTGCCGCAGGGCTTCTTGAGATGCTGAGCGAACGCGGTGACGTCATTTTCGGTATGCCGCGTTAATTTATTCTAAAAAGGGGCTCATGGTGGCAACAGCTGAGCGGACATAATGGGCACAGTGACTGTTCAGCAGTGGCATACCTAAATTATTTTTTCTGCAAATACAATGGGGATAAACAAGGATACTTTGTAGCAGAATTGTAGCAAGGAATATTAATGAGAACTCGCAGACAATAATGGCAAGGAAAATATAGTGCATGTTATTTGTAGTAATAGTGTTATAAATGTGAAGAAAGTAAAGTGGAGAAAACGAAATCTTGCCGCCGGCTGGAACTCAAGGATCGTGCAGGATGCTCCCGTCCACTTTTTATAGTGCATATACAGGGTGTTTCAGCTAAAAAGCACTAAGTAATGAAAAAATAAGCATTTGCGCTACGCGCCTCCAATAATCGTAGTATTGTTCTGAGCCATATAGAGCACCTCAGATTATTTTCTCCAATCCACTAAGCTCAGCAATAAACAAAGATTGCCTAATGAAATTTTTAAATATTGACTCTAGACAAAAATCTTCAATGCAAAAGTTGTAGCACTTGTTCTGAAACGTCAGAATATTTTATCCATGTTAGTATAATTGCCAATCTGATAAGCTGGGAAATTAACAAAGAGTGCTTAACTAACCTTTAAAATGGTATCGATAACGAAAAATATTAACTAGGAAAGTTCTAACGTTTGTTAAGCAACTTCGAATTGCTTCATATATGCTAAGATAACTGCCCTGTTAAATTTTTTTCCAGCTTTTTTCTTGAGTGCGCGAAATTAAAATGTACAATTGCGGCAAGTTAGCTGAAACACCCTGTATGTGCCTTTAAATGTGTTGAAAACCAGGAAGCGGAGCCGAAGTATAGAACGTCTTGTTTATTTGACGCTGGGTAAAAAACTAAAAAAATGGAATGCAGGTGCACGCGCGGGCCCACGCTCTCTTGTCACTTCTTCGTCTACTCTTCTCTTGACAAGCATACTATTTAACAGCATACTATTTAATATCATACTATTTAACGATTGAAACAGAGGCTATAGATGTCCCCGAAGTATGTAGTGACTTTTCAGCACTGATAGAGACAAATCTGCTTGAAAGGGTAAAAGACAGGGACTTACGTTTGGCTAAGTTTTTCCGCTGACGAGTTGCCAGTAATAGCCAGCTCCAATAAGCACGCATATGCCAGGTTCATGTGAGACCTGGTATACGGTGACATCAGCCAAACGTAAGTCCCTGTCTTTTACCCTTTCAAGCACATTTGTCTGTGTCAGTGCTGACAAGTCACTGCATACTTCTGGGACTTCTATAGCCTCTATATCAATAGAGTTTGCGTCGTACTGGCTATGCGTAACGCGTACTCTCCGATAATATTTCCGAGGTGCAAAAATGTTTCCGAATCCAGAGATGGTGAGCTGCTCTTCGGCTACCACGGTGGCTTTCAGCTTCCTAGAGAACTCTTCCGTGATGAAACTGCGTTGACTGCCCCCATCAATTAACATTCTTACAAGGCATTTGTCTCCAGTGCCCAGAGCCCAAACTTGCGCGGACTGCAGAAGTACTGTGCTCTTTAGCGAGTCTGTAGAAGACCTGGATACAGTGGTCTGCGTTTCGTTATTCTTCTGTGTCCATTTTGGGTCGCACATTGTTGTGATGTGTCGTCCCTTGCATTTCGCGCAGCGTACCCTCTTCCAGTTTCCGCATTCTTTCGCTCTGTGAAATGGTTTAGCGCATCGGAAGCAACATCCCAACTTGCGCAGTTTCTCTTTTTTCTCACCAAATGTTATCTCAGATGGGCAATTATCCACCGAGTGATCTTTGCCACTACATGGCACACAACTCTTTGGATCAAGTTTTGCGGCTAACATAGACGCAGAACCACGGTTATGATCGTTAGATTTTGGCTTTCCGGTTAAGACTCGTTCTCTGTGGTCATCCGTCAGCAGCAAAGCCTGTTCCCGACTTCTTGTATGAGTGCAGCACCCGGGTCTCGCCGAAACGTGGCTGACAGCCACAAACCACACAGTGGATAGCCAAATTACTACCATTCCTTGGCTTCAGATTGTTAGCGTGTTCACGCAGACGGTCGTTGAGTCGTCGTCGGGTGCTGCGCTCAAACCACTCATACAACGATTTGACAGCACGTAAACTGTATGAGGCTTACGTGATTAAACGTAAAGATGATGCTTGTGTGAGCGCACCATCGATAAACATTACAGACAAGGAGTGTTACTACCTTCGAAACTAATCATCATGACAAAACTTTTTAGTACCGTTGGACGCAGGCGCGGCTAGAAGCACTGGTATGTACCGCCCTCCCCCGATTTATCTGTTCGTTGTATATTTGAGCGCGTTTTCAATAAACAATTCAGTTGGCAGTCAGCGCTGGTCCTGTGTACTTCCTAGTGTGCGTCTACGTCGCGCTGGTTTTTCAATATGACCGTTGATATTGCGGTTTTCTTGTGCACAGTTCAAAAGAAAACGATAAGCAACAGTATGCGCGAAGATAAGGCGATGCGCGAAACGGCCGTGGCGCGCCTTCAAATTTCGTCGTTCCCTTGCGACTCGTAGTTGCGGGCTCACGTAGAAGAAAGGTCGCGCTTCGCGCGTGGTTTGCGCGATCAGTTTCGATTTCGCCCTTGACATTCGAGGAAAAATATCTCGAACTACGTGCAACTCTAGTGATTTGTAAAAATTATGTATGCCATAAATTGGCACGCACTACAATTTTCTCATATAAACACCTGCCCTCAAGTTGATAATCGAAACTTTAACGAGTGTTTTTAATTATTTGTAAAAGTGTCATTTTAACTGTGGCAATGTTTTTCCGCCTCGACGTGGAGTGCGTGTGAGAAAACGACAAGGGCCTTACTGTCACAGGATGTTTATAAAAAAATCTGTATTTCTAAAAAAAAAACTCTGTACACCCTATAAAAAGTGGACAGGATGACCGCCGCCGTAGCTCAGTGGTGGAGCATCGGACGCGTTACTCGAAGATCGCAGGTTCGGTTTCTACCGGCGACAAGTTATCGTTTCATCCGCTTTAATTTCTTCACATTTATATCCCAATTACTACAAATACATCCCCCGCACTTTCCTTGGCAATATTGTCTATTAGTTCTCATTGATATTCCGTAGCAAGGAAAGTGATCTGCAGTATCAGTTCAGTTCCGATAGGGAGCGCAGTAAAAACAGAAAAGACAGAGAACACAACGCCCTCTTCACTTTGTCTACATGGCGCTCTCTGTTCAAATTTAAAGCATGCTCTTACGACAGAGCTGATTGTGCACGCTTCTGAATATGTAGCACCTGTTTTCAGCCTAGCAGCACCATGCCACAGGAAGAGAAATAGAGGAAAAAAATTAAATTTGTTACGTTGTTGTAAATACACAAACCTACAGATAAAAATTATAGTGAACAGCGTGCAGCACGTGTACTTTAGAAATACAAATAAGCAGCCAAAAGGAAGAAAAAAATATTTCTCATAGCATTATTTTCATATATCAAACCACTGTTAGTATATACAGTCTATAATTTTGTGGCATAACTTATAGTTTATTTGTTGACGTGTTGTTGTCCAAAAAATCAAATTATCAAGAGATTCCGGCTTTAAGCACCCCATGCGCTGTTGCACTACATAACCTGCCGCGCTAAAGATTCTCGCACTGCTTGCTCTAGACGCAGGGGCTCACATCTGCCTTGCGAAATGTGAAGGCATCGTTGTTCTTAACTTCCACTAATGGAGCAAATTTAGAACATATTTGTGGACCTCTGCAGAATGAACGTAGGTGTCCTGCTCATCCCTTCATTTCTCCCGTTCTCGAATGTCGCGCCACTCTTCAATGTCATATATAAAACTCCTATTTGAAGACTTCTCCTTGCAGTTTTCAGCAGTGTATTTTATGCAAGATTTGCACCATCCTCTATTTTGCCTATTATAAAGGTTAATGCCTTCCTAAAGACGTTGTACTATAGAATGTAGTCATTGGATTACGCGGGTAAACCTGGCAGAAGGTGGACAAAGCGAGATCGCTCTTTTCGGGGGTCATTCCCGTTGGGTAATAAAGGCACTAATAAGATTCTCGACACTTACTCACTGGATGCATGTTGTTCGAAGTAAAGGGACATTACCCGGCACAGAATTACTAATTGTCTTTCTTGAACCAAGATATAATTTGCCCGACGTCTTTTTTAATAGACCTAAGTTATTCCTGCACAATCCAACGCTATTGCGGCAGTATCATGTAGTTATCGCACTATATAGCGCAGGGGTCTCAAACACGCGGCCCGCGCACCTCTCGCTAGCGGCTCGCGGCCCGCGGATGACTGCTTTCGTCGCAATTTTTTGTCTTTATAAGAACGTTCCTAAGCGACACAGGCATGAGTCTGATAACTACGCAACTTTAGCATTGCTATTAGCTTAGGGTGGCTCACTTTGATAGTCACTTCTACTCGTATACTTCAACGCGCGAGCGTTCGTACGCCAGCTCAATATTTATTGATCAGAGGCGTGTCTTGATCCCCCCCTCCCCTCGGCAAAAATTTTCAAATGAAGTTATTGATAAACTCTCTCCTGTGAGTGATATATTTCAATAAAAATGTACTTACTGATAACAATCACTGATAGCTCGTATGTGAAGGTAGATGAAAAGGTGAATTGTGCAGCACCGATTATGTGAGATATCGGCGTTTAAGTGCATTGACATCCTGATCGCAAATCCTAATTATACGCTAACGGACTCACGAGTCGAATAACTCAGTCTCAGATGGAGCCGTGAGTCTCAGTCTGAGCGAGTCCGAGTAAGTAATATTTCGGTGTATCTCAGCCCGAGTGAGTCCGGTTGGGGAAAATTTTGGTGAGTCTGAGTGAGCCCTAATGACTGTTAGTATTCCATACGTGAGTCTGTGTGAGCTCCACATTTTTTACAGACCTACAGGCACGACAGGGATAAATCACTTTCCTTCGGGAGGCACTCCCTTCGGCCACCATATGTTGATACATAACCGTCAAAAAAGACTCTACATTAAGAATCGGCGTCCATATTTCAGTGATATTGCGATAGGTATCCATATGTTAAGATTCTGTCGCAAAATACTTTTAATGAGCCCTATATGAGATATGCAAAAGTTCTTTCAAATGGTAACGTTAGCTGACATTTCGTACTACCTACCCCATCCCGCTCTTATCTTCGTCACTGCCTTGTTAAATTTTAAACAAGTTCGCGTCGGTACATTTTTTTCTTCGTTCAGGTAACAGATAAATTCGATTAAAAATAGTGTTACCTTGTTCCCGGCATTGTCCGGACTCCTACGTTGCCTGAACTGCGCACGAAGCGCTGGGAAGTCATGTTAGAACGAAGGTAAAAAACCAGAAGCTAGCATCTGAACTGCTGCGATGATCTGGTTATGTGGCGGACAAAACGTGGCGGATTGGGCTTACGGAATGCTCGACTGATGACGATGCACATTTCGAAAGTAGAAACATTGGCTTTAATCTGTCACACAAACAGGGCGGCGTGGTGATTGAGCAGAAGCTTGCAGGTTTATTTTATACGGACGATGTTGTCTTATATGCGGATAGTCGAGATTATACACAGCGGCTGGCGGATATATGCGGAAGGGAACGTCAAGCTCTTGGACTAGGATTTAATGTAACAAAATGTAGATTGATGGTATTCAATGATCCCTGTGATCACGCAGTGTCAATACAGCGCCAAGAAACACTGAGGGTAAGCCAATACAAGTACCTAGGAGTATGGGGGAATGAGAGTGATAGATATATGGAGGTACAGGAAAAAGCCTCCGCATAAAAAGGAAAGAGGAATGCTGCAATAATGAAGCATAGATCGTTATGGGGATACAATGGGGACGAGATGATTACAGGTATGTAGAAAGTTGTAATGGTGCCGAAGCTTATATTTGGGAACTCAGTGGTGAGGATGAGGTCAGAGGTGTAATCAGGAATGCATGTGAATCAAAGGACTGTGGAACGTATCGAGTTGGGCGCTCACGAGAAGACGACAATCGAGGCTGTAAAGGACAATATGGGATGCGACATTTTTGAGGTGAGGGAAGCTCAGAGCGAAATAATGTTCGAACAGAGGCTAAGGCATGTGAAAGAGAGTAGATGGGCAGAGAACGTGTTCTGTTATTTGTATAGGAAGGGCGTTCACAACACAGTGGAGAAGAAGAACTAGGAGACTCACTAGTAAATATACGGCCGGTAGTTTAATTGATATGGCAACAAAGAGCGTTAAGCAAAAGGTCAGAGAGGCGGAGAGGACGTACTGGACTGCAGTCATGGAGAAGAGCCACTGAGTAACTTCCGAAAGGGCAAAAATGAAATAAGTAGGCAGACATTTTACAATAATTGAAGGGGAAGCGCTTTATTGTTTAAAGTGATATCGTGTTGCCTTAGAATGCGTAGTTATAAAGCGAGACTCAGTAAAGAAGAACAATGTACATGTTATGGGGAATATAGGGAAACGGCGGTGCATGATGTGATTGAATATCAAAACAATATCCACTATCAACAATATCCACACAGGCGTACGTTTGGGCACGAGGCTGCATGAAGCCTTGAGTTTTAGGGACAACAATCGAAAGCTGAACACACCTGACTTTGAAAGAGGGTTAGAGTATTGGTAAAGAAAATTAGAGAAAAACGACAAAAATTAAGAGTGGGAAAATGGGGACATTCTGCCATACCGGGGCAGAGAACTGGGCTGTGAATTTACGTTTTTTTTCTTTAATAAGGTAGATTTAATTGAAGAAGATCATTAAGCAAAGATTAAACAATAAACGAAAAAGCTTTTTTAACTGTCGAACCTGGCGAAAGACTTACCACCGCCCCATTAAAAAGGGGACGCTGAAAGCATCGATTCCTCCATCCATCCATCCATCTATCCATCCATCCATCCATCCATCCATCCATCACCTATTGGGAGGTCGTTCTCACTTTCGTGACGCACGCATATAATACCCTGACACAATTTACAACAGGCTTTTCCTCATTCTTTTTTATGACTGTCAACTATGGATCACTCTCGCCAAAATTTTGCCGTATAATCCAGATAGCTCAGAATTCAGCCCAGTTTCCTAAATGGCTCAGTATGCTTAAAGGGGTCATGAAGCACCCCTTGGGCTGGTTGAAAAAACACATCCTGCGGAAAGCTGACACGGCTATGAACTGCTCTGCCAAATATTAGTCGTGCGCGCCGCGTAATGGCCACAAGCGGAGCGCGAAGTTGCCGTTTTCCCAGGCACCCTCTTTTCAAACAGAGGCCGGTTCTCACTCTCGTCGGTGGGCGGGGCGTCTGTCCGTTTACGTCGCGGATCTGTCAGTTTACGTCGCAAGAGACATAACATGCTTATTGGCCGATAGCCGACGTAAATCGAGAGCGGCGTTCGGATCAGATGCGCTTCTTGCCGCGGGGAGCCGCCACTTGCCGGCGCCGCACTCCTCAGTACACGGTAGCCGCACTCGCGCAAGCGAATCACAGCGGGAGAGCGATCGCGTTTCATGACGCGCGCTGACGTAACTTCTTTCCCCCGTGCGATCCCTCCCTGTCTAGCTTCCAGTGCGCTCGTCGGCACGAGAAAAGAGAGAAAGCGCTGGGAGCGTGCGCCAAACCCCCGTAACTCCGCTGATTATTGACGGATTCGAGAAATTTTTGCGGCAATCGATTCGGGAGGCAGTACACTCCGATACTGAGGTCATTAGATCATTACTTGGAAAAGTGGTTCATGACCCCTTTAAGAGTGTCGTCAGCTCGCGCGATCATTTACCGCGGATATTCAAGCTCTCTAAAGATCACCATGTCCCCGATCTGGTCCGGGACACTTTTCCGACGGCTCCCTCGACTTGCTCCGACAGCCTTTCCAATCTCCTGGCTGTCCCCCAGTTTGCACCGAAGTATATAGGCCCTTATCGCGCCATCAAGTGACCCTTCCCCGTCACCTGTGTGAGTCAGCCGGTCAACCCATCCACGGACAAGCGCCGTCTTGGTCGTGAGATTGTCCACGTCAGCTGCCTCAAGCCGTATTACGATCATATTATTCTCTCGTAACCTTGAGTCGCCAGGATGGCTCCTCTTCATCGCGGGGTTTTTTAATCATGAAGGAGCAAGGCAGTCGCCCGTGGGACGCTGTCTTAGTGCGAAGCTTGAGTGCTGATCGCGAGCTGTTGGCGCCGAGCCTGTTGGACTGTTTTGCGCTGTGCCGGATTTCTGCCTGCTACCAGACGTCTTTCAATAAACCACCTTACACATGTTTTGTCGCAGACAACAGTCTGACTCGGCGCATTCATAGCCAGGACACATTCCGTTCGGTCGTTCAAGTCGTCCACGTCCATTAGCCTCTCGCCCTCGTCTTCGTCTAATTCCCCTTCGTTGGAGAGATATTTGAATCAAATTCTGTGGGTTGTTACGAATGTTGTAGAAGTTGTAGAACAGACACCGGAGAAGAACGTCTATTAAATTTCGAAGGTGCACCCTTGAAATGTTTGATAGCATTGTAGTTTCTTCGCTTAAGCTGAGCGCGTACGAAGAGCGGCATCGGGCAGATCTATCAAGTTTAGAATCTGCACCCTTGAAATCGAGTCTCCGAGCACGAAGCATTTTTTTTTGCCCACGTTTTTTTTTTCTACGGAGACGGAACCGTTGCGGACTAGACACATACTGTTTTGCTAGAGTGGCCTAGAATAGTAATCATGGTCACTCTAACTTTGCTGAACAAACTCGGCTGCTAAGAAGAGCTCAGGAGGGGCAGTCACGTTGATTTTTCGTTTCTTCCAATGATAACAGATGGTGCTGTTCATCACGCATCTCGGCGAAAATTTTGGAAGCCGACGTGCGCTTTTGATGATAACCAAGCAACCCGGCAAACGCGGCGCGCAAACGCCGCTGCTTACTTCCGCGTGGTTGCATTTGCGTCGGCGGGAACGCGGGCGTCCTCAGCGCGTCGCGTTTTTTGCTCGCAAAAAGCGCGCCATGCGGTTCCGCTTTAAAAAAACTGCGTTTCTTTCGCTACGTCGCAGCAATACTTGATACGCCAAGAACGATTCGCATGAAGATCATGAGCATGTACGTACTTGTCGTATCCGTAGCTGCCGATAATTATGACGATGAACACATGACAGCGCTCATTCAGACTCGTTCGCCCACTTCGATACGAACTGGCGCTTGGTGCTTGCCGCCTAACCTGCCAGCTATCCCTTTGAAATCGGCTATCCCTTTGTGTGATCTCGCGCTGAGGAGAAAGTATCAGGTTCCTTGTGTTCTTATTATCCAGATTATATAGCCGTTTGTTTATGCATGCCTGCTAAGAATTGTACCCGAGAATCTGAAAATGAATACTAGAAACAGTGCAAAATAGACACGAGTACATTGCTGTCGAAACGTCAGGACGTAATTACGTAAACACAAACGTCGGTTTGGAACTCACGGGCAACGCAGCTCACGACAGCGACTTCAGATTCTCGAGGCGCAAGAAACCAGCTGCAACGTGTACTGCCATGTTGTTGCTTTTTTTTTCGGCACTACTGTTGCTGCCCAACGCTAAGAGCGTTGTTGGTATTGTTTGCTCGCATTACTGTTTATTATTTTTTTCTGCAGGTGAGCAGCTAGGCTCCAGGAGCCAGTAGCTGCAGGCTCTGGTCAGCTGAAGGGAAGGATTCACCGCTGCGATTGAGTTGCCGCCCAGCACTCGCCAGCTTCGTGTGCCACACGGGGGAGTCCACCAGCGCCATAGAAAACATGGCGAATAGACATGGCCCAGGTAATAAAAATAGGTGTTTTTCTCAAGAAGTAAAGGTTGTCAGAATGTCCCCACTCCCCTCGAAAAACATTCCTCACTATGGCCTGCCTCGAGCTTCGCGCGATCGTCGCACTAGCTTTTTCGTGCTTAACGTTACAGCCTTCCACGGGCCCGTAAATACGTTTTCGTACCCATTTTCCTCAAAACCCAGCAGGAAGCGCAAGGGCAGCCTCTACCTATAATCGGTGACTTCAACGCGTACCATCGCGCTTGGAGCGAACACTAGGACTCAGCAAGAGACAGGCGTCTCTGGAATGAATAGCGTACACATCGCCTCACCGTTATCACATATGTTTCCTGCCCCACCAGACTCGGTTCGGGCCTACATCGAGATACAATGAGGGATCTCTCATTTACGTACTCCGGAGTCGAAGCTACTTTGTCTCATACTAACGAAAATTTTCGAAGCGATCACTTCATGATCGAGATCGTGATAGAAGAGCCCATGCCGCAACGTGCACGGTCGGCCCAGGTGGTCGACTGCGACTTCTTGACTTCATTCGCGTACATGGGAAAGAGCAGGCTACACGTCCCACCATTACCGACATCAACCCATGGACAACCGAAATTGTCAAATAATATGCAGACGCCGCGGAAACCGTCGACCTAAAGAACACAGTCCCACACTGAGACGGTTACGACGCGCTTCTCTGTGAGCGCAGGAAGTCACTTGAGGCCCTACTGGCCACTCGAAAGTGGGACCGTGATATCCGCCGTCGGCTGGCGCACGCCCACACAAATATCGAGAACTATGCAATCAAACTCGCCTGGCAGAGCTTGTAAAACATGTGTAGCCAGGTGAACAACACCTCTACCACTCGTTACATGTGGAGCCTGCTCCGACATCTCCTGGACCCAGCTGGAGGCAAGCTCCAGGCGCGCCAGCACCTTAAGCGAATATTCCACCAGTATCCTGGCATCCCAGATGAGCTCAAAACTATTTCACACCTACATACGGCCCTAACCGGCAACCAGCCTCCCCTTTTATCTGGGCAAAACAACCCTGACCTAGACCCTCTAATCAAATTAGCGGAAATCCGAGCAGAACTCTATTACCTTAAGACCAAATCAGCGGCCGAACCCGACCACATTTCTTTCTCAATGCTTAGGAATGTAGATGACGCCTCCATTCACGCCCTCGTCGACTACCTTCAAGAATGCTGGGCCTGCTGTAGCATTCCGCAGGAACTGAAGTGCGCCAAAGTAGTGTTCATTATCAAGCCGGGAAAACCACCCACGTTGGCCAACCTTCGGCCCGTCTCTATCGCTTCCTGTGTTGGGATGCTTATGGAACGCTTTATCGAGACCAGACCCCTTCGCTACCTCGGTGACAACCACCTTCTAGCAGACGCAATGTTCGGCTTTCGCCCCCATCTGGCAGCCCCGGACATTATGCTTCACCGTCACCAGGTCGTCATGAGCGGTACGCTAGACAAGAAAGTCATCGTTGGTCTCGTTGTTGCCGAGGTTTTCGACAACGTACTCCACGAATCCATTCTTCAAAAACTCCAGACCCTTGGAGACGGACATCGCACATATGCCTACGTGGGAGACTTTCTCACCGACCGCAAAATACAGCTCAGCGACGGCACCGCACATTCCTGCAGAATCTCTCCTGACAACCGTGGCACACCGCAAGGCTTCGTTCTATCGCCAGTGCTGTTCGACGTTGCACTGATAGGGATACCTAAGCTTCTCGCTGACACGCACAACTTACGCCACAGCCTGTATGCTGACGATCTCACTCTTTGGATCACAGAGGGCAGTGACGGCCAGATCGAAGAGGCCCTCCAGACTGCCATCGATCGGCTAGGAAGATATCACGATACAGCTGACCTTAGCTGTTCGGCAACTAAGTCAGAGTACATAATCATCCCGTCCCTAGGACTGCGCCACCTAAGGTACTTCCTGAGGTCAACCTTCAGGTACAAGGCAACTCAACCCCTCTCACAGATCGCATCAAGATTCTTGGCCTACACCTACAGGCAAATGGCAGCAAGAGTATTTCGCTCCAACGCATCGACCAGTCAGTGGTACAGGACGCTTTCTCAAGCAAGTCTCGAGCAAGCACCGAGGTATGCTGGAGCCAAACTTCCTGCTCCTCGTTCAAACCTTCATCTGCTCTCGCGTCCCCTACGCTGCACGTTACCTACGTCTAACCCGCACGGAAAGCGAACGATTAGAGACGTCACTTCGCAAAGCATGCCAGACTGCTCTGGGTCTTCGCCTGTTTACAGGTCATCGCAAGCGTGTGGCCCTCGGTATCACCAACACAGTGAGCAAGCTGATAAAAGCTACCATCACCGAGCAATATGAGCGGCTGTCACTCACACACGCTGGCCTAGCAATACTGCAGCAAGCTGGAATCTCACCAACCAGGGCAGCCCGCATCTACGCTGACCTCACACCGGAATGTCGTGGAAGTCTCCACATCCCTCTCGTTCTCAAACAGATGGATCTGGATGACCACGGTATGAGGCGGGCCGACCGTGCACGTCATTTCGAAAAACACTTCAACAGACGCCCGGGCTCATGTATACGGACACCTATTATCACCACTCGAATGCAGCGAAGGTGGCGGTAGCTCCCCCCCCCCCCCGCCGTAGCTTTGTACACAGCATACAGCATTCGAAAAAGAGAACGGTCACCACGGTAGAGGAAGTTGCCATCGCGTTTGCGCTGGCTGATCCTATTACCAAAGTCTTCATCAGTGACTCTCCACAGGCGATCAGTAACAACTATTCCGGTCGCATCTCTCGCCAGGCATTACACATTCTACTTTCTACTCCCCCTCTTCTACATCCTGCTTACTCCTGTTGTCTTCAGCCCAAGAGTGGCTCAGCGGAAACGCCCAGGTGCACACACTCGCCCGAGACCTTAGCTGCCAAGCCGAGTGTAGGATCGACCGTGTTGCTTCCTCTGGCGCAAGCATGTCGCACGATTCTCTAGTAACCACCTATACGGGCATCCTCCAGCACTACCGACTCGGGAGATGAGTACACCCTCCTGCACACCACGATCTAGGAAACCGCGAGGCCGTCCAATGCCGCGAACTCGAGACAGGCAGCTTCTCACTCCCCCACTTATACAGCAGAATTTTTCCGTAACAGATAGCGCCAAGGTGCCAACATTGCTCATCTCCGGCCACACTCCTACATATGGTGTGGAATTGCACGCGCTACAACACTGACGACACAAAGACCCCAGCGTCGTGGGAGTCCCTCCTGCGTGCCTACGAGGCAGCAGAACAACGCCGGCTCATCCAGCGCGCGGTGGATGCTGTGGTATCCCAAAAGATCCCGGCCGACCTCCTCTAAGCCAGCGCAACCAGTCTTCGCTCTGGTCCCCTCTTTTTGGGCGTAATTGAGAGTACACCACCACCGCCACCCAAACATGCGCGCACCATCAACTGCAAATTACATCTATAAATAACTTCTGCCTGGTATGTCACGTGCCTCGGGAGCGCTTCCGCTGCGGAATGGAGTTGGGAGAGAAGAGAGACTGGGGAGACACCGTGGTGGCACGCAAACACACTTTTATGTCACACACCACGGCAAACAAAAGTCACACGCACTCAAAATTTACAATAAAAATCAACAAAAGGAAAATACTGAGTTAGTGCGCAATCACTAACATTACAAAGCATCGAGCTATGCTTAGCTCCTCCTGACATGAAAGTCTGGCCACTGTGGCCTCTCCGTCAGTCGCGCTATGAATCGAACGTTCTTACTTTGTGGTGTTCGCTGACTGTGTTCGTTGCCCAAGTCGACGCTCTGTGCCGTCGTCGAGGCGCCTGTCTACGTCTCAGTGCCGTCGTCGTTGATCAGCCGCCTCGCTGATCATTTTCGTCGCCGGTGCTTCGTTTTCAGTCTAGAACACTGGTCTTTCTCAGTTAGGCCTATCTTTCGGCGTCTCCTCAGTGCCACGGTATCCAACTACCGACGTGGTTCTCCGGTAACTGTCGGCGCGTTGCCATCTCGTCGAGCTAGGGTAGTGCCGCAGGTTCCATGAGAACAGCGTGATGAGGCCGCAAGCCCTGGAAGTTTCGCTCGGTAGGCAACAAGGTCGACGGCCACCCTTTCGGGACTCACGCAACGCTGCCTCCAGAACTCGACCCTGCTACTCTCGTCGCGGGGCCGACGCTATCTTGCACCACCTTGCTCCACGACAACTCCGCCGATCAATGACTGCTTCTTCTGCGGGGGTCCCTCACCTCAGCTCGGGTCGCGTGGCATGCGTCTTTCCCTGGCCAATGGCGTGCGTGGACGTCGCGGGGGTGCACACCATCGGGTAGTTTTAAAGGCGATAGTCATTCTTGGGGAACTTAAGCGCAGAAATTTTGGGCTGTCTGTCTGTCACCCGTTTCAGCCACCCGGCAAAAGTTGAATCACTTGCCCAAGGGCCAGCCATCTTGAACTGGTTTGTAGGTTCATACTTGTGTACATTGTCCATCAAAAAGCAAATATTACGCATAATTGAGGCGCAACATCACTACGTAAGTATTAGGTACTGTGTTGCTTTACCACAAAATATGTGGATACGTAATTCTAAAGCCCCTAGTTTATTAAGCTGCGCTTAAAATGGCGGCTGCGCTGAAAATGCGGTTGAAAATACAAGATGGCGAAGAACGCTCTCTGCCACGGCAGAAGGAAACCCTCTGTACGAGCTCATGTTTCCCGACGTATACCAGATGGCGCTGATACCTCACGCAGCGCTCGTCTATCGTATTTCGACGGGATTTGCAGCGTAGCACGTAGATACGCGGCCAATTTTCCCATTCCCCGCACACCACCGACGCATTCCGCCGTCCGGCACGCACCCCGTGCACTTTACGCATAACATTGGGCCCCCTTTTAGGGGCGTAGCTCCTCTTAGTCTAACCTTGTCACGTCTCCGTTGTCCGGCGTATCTCCCGGCAGCCGGTAGTAAACGGTGCAGGGTGTGTCCAGATAAGATCGAACACGAGGTCCCGGTCACCATTCCCGATTGGGATGAAATTTACTGCAGGTCTTAGCATTACACCCAGAACAATTGTTTCGTAGTTAGTTTTGCGAAAAAAAATTTTGTTCGCCTGAAAACAAATTTAGAAATTTGGGCCGCAAAAAACGCTTTTCCGCCAATTTCGCGATTTCTGAATTTTGAGCGCACCTAGGGAAAAAACGGTGCACTTCTTCGTCACAATATTTATTCCCCTTAAAGAACAAGTGAAACACAATCTTATGAGGCTATTATTTTCCTTGCTTGTCGAAGCACACTTGAAGAAAAAAATCACAAACTTGGCAAATCGCACAAAATACCTGTATTTCAGGAATTTATTGCTGCAAGCACGTTAAAGTGAGGATAATAAAAATTGGTACATATTAACTTTAATACTGTCGCTCTTTTCAAAAATAATTTACGTGGATTTACCGCGCTCCGTTTTACTCGATAATTGGGCTGGAACGTAAGTGATTTACCAAAAACGCCGAACTTTGAAAATGATTTTCCCAAAAAGGCCATTTTTAATTTTTTTAAAAATCTCTGTGATTGAAGGCAAGGGCGTCATCTACCATTGTGCAGAAAAAAACGTTGCATTATTTTGGTTGCTAACAAGTTATAGCGCGTCACATGTGACCATGCCAGCCTAGCGGCCGCGTCGTTCGTTCTTGGCTGAAACTCGGATATAAGTTGCTCAAAATACTTGTACGTGACATAATCACAAATCAGCAGCTCCACACCAACAAATGCGCAGTCCGGTGTCATGGTTCAGCAAGCTTTGTCTTGCAATCAGCCGCTTGACAAACCCGCAGCAGCGGCCGCTCGATGCTGCGGGCACTCACATTACATGAGTGCCGCTTCGACGGCGGATGAGCTCCGCTTGCGCGTGAAAACTACGCTAAGAGGACGAATGAGATAAGGAACCCAGTCGAAAAATCCACCAGGCCGTGTCTGGCGTATTTTTCCCGTTTCCACCAGAGCGGGAATTCAGACACGGTTTCTGGCGGGTGTCCCGGGTCTGGTGTATACGACCGGTTTTTGGTGTGAACCGGGCTGGTGTGTTTTGGCAAGAACCGGACTGGCGTGTTTTGTTGAGACCCGGACTGGCGTGTTTTGGCAAGAACCGGGCTGGTGTGTTTTTGCACGACGGGTCCAGGTGTAATTGCCTTTCCTTAAATGCATTGTGAATGAAAACATGCATGTTTACATGGCCACGGGCGAAAACATAAGCCTTACACAGTAGTTTGAAAATGAAAATGACTTCTCTGTTTATTTTTTCTGCCCTCGCCTCAACTTGGTTGTCTTCTGGGACAGCCAAAAGCCTGGTGTTCTGGGCGGCCTGTTTCGCTTCCTCTTCCGAAAGGCTTTGGGCAGCACTGTAGTGCCTGGAAGAGACTGCAAGAACAATTCATTACAGGGTTTCCCTAACTTGATGATTTCAGTTCACTATGGTTGTTGCAGATTTGTGCTCCGCCTTTTTAGGCAAAGAAAAATGACGGAACACAGATCCATTTTCGTTCATTGAGAAATGCTTATCAATGAACTACGGTAGCTGATTAAGATCCATTTAGGTAACACTAGCAGAAAATATACGTTTGCTACGTGCTCTTCATACGTCTGCTACGCGCTCTTCAGTAAATAACCTGCTACGTGCTCGTCATACAGCCTAACATACAAACTGAGGAGCTAATTTTTAAATGTAGGACTACCATTGCAACAAATTTTCACCATGATTCCTTACAAAGCTGGAATGCTCAGGTTTAATGCTTTTATTGAACTTCGGGAAGGCTCGCACACCACAAATGTCGGTACTATGATGGATAATACCATAGTTCAGGTTTTCCTTCCTCAAAAAACTCCGGACAAAGAAGAACATGCAACAGATGCCATCAAGATTTCAACTATATCAAATTATTTTAATGTGCAGATACTTGCAAAAGCAAGCAGACAACCTTCACGGATTCGCACAAGCACAAGGAGACAAGGAAGAGATACGCAACGACGAGCGCAATCGAACAACTGGTTTATTTTTTCAAAAACCTTCACTTGACACCCCTCCGATCTGCGCGATCTGGCCTAAAAAACTCGTCAAAAGCGCACATGGCACAGCTCGTGATCACATGCCTTATCATACAGATGACAACAGCAAGATTTCTTTCTCAAGCAAAGCAACAGAAAGGTGGCTAACACATTTTTCTTTTTGCTTGTCAATCTAAAAGGCCTCCACTATCTTCCCCAAAGTTTGATTGCGTTGCTTGTATTCAATGGTGGTGCTACTAAACAAGGCGTGCACTCATTGCAATGCAACGCTAAACGTGTGTTAGGGCGACCTTTCAGACTCTACATATGTTCCCTTAGCCTCGTGTTTATACATCTGCCAGTCTGCCCAACGTACACATGAGCACACGTCAAAGGAATATTGTACACTACATTGTTTGCACATTGAACAAACTGGTGCTTGTGTTTATCCTGTACAGTTTTCAGTTTCTCACATTTCTGGTCAACCTCCGATTTTGTTCTTGGCCAAAAACACCCACCACCTTAACTTTGTAATTTCCAGCTACCTTTTTTATTCTGTGAGATAGCCCGTGTACGTAAGGAATCACTACTAAGTTTGTTAAATGTGTACCAAGAAGCAGCAGTTTGTTAAATGTGTAAACAATGTAGTGTACAACATTCCTTTGACGTGTGGTCATGTGTACGTAGGGCAGACTGGCAGATGTATAAACACAAGGCTAAGGGAAGATATGTCGAGTCTGAAAGGCTGCCGTAACACATATTTAGCGCTGCATTGCAATGAGTGCGCATGCACCCCTTGTTTTAGTAGCACCATCATTGAATACAGGCATCGCAATCAAACTTCAAGGGAGAAAGTGGAGGCCTTTTACATAGACAAGCAAAAAGGAAAGTGTGTTAGCCACCCCTCTGCTGCCTTGCTTGAGAAAGAAATTTTGCTGTCGTCATATGTACGTTAAGGCACGTGATCACGCGCTGTGCCATGTGCGCTTTTGACGAGTTTTTTTTACTAGATCGCACCGATCGGAGGGTTGTTAAGTGAAGATTTGCGAAAAAATAAACCAGTTGTTAGATGGCGCTAGTCGTTGTGTATCTCTTTGTCTCCGTGTGCTTGCGCTAATCCGTGAAGATGAATATGTTCCAACTGGGCCAACTTGCAGTATTGCTTGAAGTAGACAAGCATTTCAGCATTTTAACCATTAGGCATGTACATTCTGTGACTGGAAATATAACTTGCAGCTGTGCTCAGAAATAGGGCACTGAAGTCGCCGAACTGGTACCAGGTTATAAAACGACATGCATGCATGACAGAAAACATGCACGCTACTGAAATGCACAAGCTTTCTCGCTGACCTCTCTATGCTCCCACTTTATGTGGGAAATGGCCGATGTGCAGGCTTCTGGCCGCCTGCTACTGCAAAACGGTTCGTTCCCGTGAAGCTCCTATGTGCGTGGGCATCTGTCCACCATATTGCGATGGTGGACCGCTGAACCAAATGGAAGTCCTTTCTCGAGGCGGTCCTTGATAGCGTCCCACCGTTAGGCAGGTCAACCTGCACAGATACAAACAAAAAATTATTTCTTTAGCAAACAGCACTGTTTAATTCATCCCAACGACAATAACAACGAGCTGAATTTCAAAAGTCTGAACTACACATTGAACTGAAACACATACAGAGAACCCTGCTGATACATTTTTGAAGGGACTGAAGGATGTAATGGGATTCCCAATATATTGGACCCTATGGAAGCTATGCTGGGACCAGCGGTAGACGATGTACCAGCCAGGAAAACGCAGCGAGGAACATAACAGTGGGGCTCTACTGTGCCAAGTGCAAGCTTGAAAATAATATTGAAACTACCTCTATGTCAACATGGAAGTAGTAAATGATAACAGTGCAGCATTAGCCACATTATTATTATTCAGAATTAACAGAGAGCGGAGTTAGTTGGTAAGTATTCATTCTAAAAAGACAGAACAGTTCAAATGCCTTAACAGTTACTTCCATGTAGACCCCCACGCGTGCCAGATTGATAGGTTCGCCTGTTGCATGAGCATGCGCAGATAAGTTTTCGTGCCTTCTTTCTTTTCCGCCGTTGCGCGTCTCTTCAGTTGTTAGTCGGCGTTTGTGGTGTCCTGACTTCTTTCTTGTGTCCGTCTTTGCACGCCGTCTTTTTAGAATGAATTATTATTTGTTCTCCTAAATCGTATAATTTTCTAAGTTTCACTTGCATTAGCCACATAGTTATTTATTCCCCTAAATCGTATAATTTCTTAAGTTTCACATGCATATTCTCCCACGTTTCAGCTCTATTATAATTGACCAGTTAATAATGCCTTGCGAGGTACACCTTAGTTTATCACACTGCACATTTCAGTGTTTGGTGAACACTGAATGCAACATACATATTAGTCAACAGTCAAAATAAGCAGTCCCATTATGTATCTATATTCTCAGATTTTTGTGCTTCAAGTGCTGTGAGAAAATTATTATCAAAATGGCTTGTGCAATTGAAAGTTGTCAAAGAGCGCATAAATGATAAAAACTGCAAAGTGATGCACTCAGTATCGTTAAAGGCCTCGCCATTTCTTAGCCAGCTTTTAAACAGGAAAAAAATGCTTTTCTTTTGCTAAGAAGTGAGAATGGGCTCTCAGAATTGCTATCTATAAAAGTAATTGGGAAAGAGTTAAAGTTTGAAAAACACAAGCACAGCTTTCATAATTGGCAAAATACACGAAAGAAAACATGATGGACTGTGTTCACTGGCCCAGCAAGGGATTTACAGGGGTTGCTTGGAGGTTCGAAGGCCACCACCTGAAAATTTTTGATGCCTGTTGTATGTACTGACTGCGCGTCTTCAAAATTGAGCAATGACCGTCTACGAATGCGTAAATAGTATCATCTCTTCTGGCAAACAGTAGCTTCATTCTTATTCGGTACCCATTGCCGGCATGCATTCACAAAGAGTAATCACTATAATGAGCGCGGTCAACAGCAACAATGCGGTTTGTCTGCATCGGTTGCGGCGAGCAGTAATTTCATTTCGACTCCTTGTAACGTTCACGCTATGTCACAAGCGTGGCAGAAGCTCCTGTGGATTAAGAAATATTTCAGGGTGCCGTGCTGCAGCTGCACTTTGAATGTGCCCTCACACACACAATGCCCTCATTCCAGCAAGTGCTGATCAGTTACCGAATGAGTATCAAAGCCTCCGCACAGATTTTAAGCTACAATTCAGCATTGTATCGCTTCATGACCACGGTGAATGATGACTACACTGGCAACACAATCTAGCTTGTGTTGACCCAGATCGCCGCACGCACTGTGAATGCAGTAGCTCACATGATGTTCCTTTTGAATAGAAAGATAAGCCATCCTTGAAAAGTAAGTTCAGCTTCTGAAAGCTGAAGTATACCTTTCGGTAAAGGCTGGGCACAGATTATCAGCATAACTCATGCAGCACTAGCGAGCAAAGGTAACTACCAGCACCTCTTACAATTTTTTTTGCATTGTTGTCGCTCTTACTACAGCAGCATTATTTTTTAGGTTTTTGTCGAGACAACGTGATTATCAAGCCACATGCAGACTGACTGTGCAAGAACTGGCAATTAACATACTCTGCACCCACACATTCATTGTTGCTTGGTTAGGTAAGCTGAAACTCGGCACAAGACTAGTTATTGCAAAATAAACAAGACGCAAACACATCCTATGCCTTCGCACGCAGCTATTTACCGACTAGCTCAAGTCCACATCTTGTTACTAGCTCAAAGAAAACAAGCAACAGCGCGAACCACAAGACAAAAGCATAGATATGGACTTAGCACTGACATACTTGCACTGTAAACGTAGTCCGAACAGAACAGCGCTTAGTTCATCTCTGTCCTGTCATCCTGTGGTTCGTGCTGTTTCTCATTTCTTATGCACATGTACAGACTGGCCCAAATAAGCACTCTTGTTACTAGTTATTATCATGATAGGCTACGCACCTATAATACTCCTTGTGGATCCTTGATTATCTTAGCTGTTCATCCTTGCTGAACGAACACTGCGACATGTCAGCATCAGAGGCAGAAGGCAGTGTGACTGCTAAGGCTGCAGGACCAGAAGAGGCAGCACATATAGTTGGTCTCGCTGCAGGATATGAGGTGGCAGCAGAGTCAGTAGCAGGCGCAGTTGTTGCTGCCATAGCAACACTGTGCTGAACCTGTTCATGGAGTAATATCAACAAATGCTAAACTGTTAGAATTCAGGCTCCACCGTTAGTAAGTTAGAAAAGTTATTATTGTACCTGTAAATGTAAGAGCGCAAAGAAAATATTTTGCAACGTCAGAAACTGTTCAGAAAATGATGCCAATGTTTGCTCAGTGTTGCACCTATGTTCCAAACATTTGTTAAGATTCTGTAGGTGCCATGGATACACATGCTCTTGCTAGACTGAGGCAAGTGAGATAAAAAAAAAAGCACGACAGTGAGCTTTGAATGAATTCAACCACCTCTACATCAAATTTATATTCAATAACTTTGCACTGTGCCGCATACTGTTAAAGATGACCACTTTGGCAGAGACATTACAGCATAGACCCGCTTGTGACATAAGTGGTCGGAGCAGCGAATATGCACATCATTAGTGGTACTGAACTGTAACCAAAACAAAATTTTACCACAGCTGCACACACGCACTACTTCAAGACCAAGCTGCTGCATTACTGTGAAAGCATGCAATAGGATAGGATGTCTGCACCCATTTATATATGTTACTGTTCGAGGACCCATGGCACCTACAAATGAACACAGAAAAAAATAGCGCTGTTATGATACAGGAAGACCACTGAATGAATTTTTCACAGCTGCTCAATAGACCTTTTCAAGCAATCCCAGAATGCCTCGCAGGCACTATGGGAAATGTGTGCAAGCGTCGAGCAAGTCGGCTGTTTGGTCGCCCGCTGCTCATTGGCGCCGTGGGAGCATGACTCGAAAAGAACGTACAACCGCATTCTTAATCATAAATACTGCATATATCTGAACAACCCTGCATGTATCTCTACACATGAAATGTCAGCGCAGGTATTACCATGTGGATGCATATCAGATGTAGCAGTTTAGTGGCATAGTACGAGGGTACAGCACGACGGTATCGGCATGCATTATTGTGTTGTATACGACGTACTATCATGAGCAGCATGTGCCGGAACACTGAATTCACATTTATTCAACGATTACTTTTTATGTACTGATATGAACGTGACGTATTGAATTGCAAGAGATACCTTTCCAGTGGAGCATTTGGTGTTATGAACACTCTTGTGCTTGCCAATTGCGCTTAGCCACTATGGCCTTTAAAAGCAATAGACCTTTTTCAAGCACACGAGCGCCACCAACCGACGCGCAAGCGCTTATGGGAAAAGTGTGTATGCCGCAGCAGCCGCCGCGACGAGCGCACGGGCCTCGTGCTGTAGCTTTCTGCTTGCGCCATGCCAGGACTTCGACACAGTGAATTTGGTAAGGTGCAACATGTTACTGCGCAATTCAATAACGCACTTCAGTGTTTAGTTGCGACGGCCTCCCGACGATTTCCATCTGTCCCACTGCTGGACCAGCTGAGCGGCTCAAAAGCGTCACCTAGCTTTTATTTATTTTTTTGGCACCAGTGCGCCTTACGGCATAAATGAAAAAAAAAAAAATACAACTTGGTTGCCCATGAAGTGCAGGAGCGGTCTATGATTCACAGATGCATTTGTAATCAACGTCCATCGACACTGTAGATGAGTACAGTGTGAGGTTCTAATATTTAAAGAGTGCACTAGAAAGTGTAATCGGCATTTGGGAAAATGAGATACATTCACTGCGTCGCTCGCACCATATATGTAACGAACGTTAAGTGCCTACTAACCTTCGTTGGTACTATAACTACAGGTTGGAATAATACTTGGAGCGAAAAAAGAAAGCAGTACACACCTCCAATCTCATTTGGTGAAGGCTCTAATGATGGGAATAACTATTCATCCCACAATGGAAGGCTCGAACAGGCCGTGTCATCCAGAAACGCCTCCTTAGTAGTCTCCTTTGCAACGAAGTGGCAAGTGGCCTGCATGGGTATTCAGAAAATGACTTAGCTCTGTTCCCACACAGTTTCTGCAAAGCAACCTAATTTATTAGGATTTTCTTATTAATATCTGTTTACTATCTCACCCTACCAACAATGCTTAAAAACACTTGGAGAACGCTTGACCTTCGCCTTCAAGTCTTGGGTGCCACAGTGTAATCAGGCAGTGTTCACATCGCGCTCTCATTCCCTAACCAGGATTCGGTTCTTGGCGGACATCTCAACCATGCCACTTTCAATGAACTCTGAAATTAATATGAGGTTTCAGTAGTCAAATAAGAGTACTTTAAAGAATCATTCAGCATGGCAACAACACAGCCTCAAAGTGGCATGGCACCTGCTGTGAAAGCCCTCAAACCTTTCTCAAATGGGATGCGCCACTGTGATCTTAATGTTTCGTAAAATTTGGCAAATGGTGACAGCATCTGAAAATTAGGTGTCCATGATCAGTGACACAAGAAGCACATGAAGGGGGGTGGTGTCAAGACATGGAGAAGCTTGCACACTTCAGCTGGCAACACTTCACTAGTAGACGATAACTGCTAATTAAAAAATGCTTAAAAGTTTGTAATTCACATGGATGAAATATTGTGTGAGTGGCACAGGTTTTCCCTATTTTTGCCATTCTTGGCTGGCGCCATCCACATGGGTCCAGATACAGAAGACAAAACATCACTCCATGCTTCCCATTCATGGCGCACAAATGTGACTGATTTTCAAGAAAAGCAATCCTGTTGTGCAGGACATGAAAGGCATCAAGTTGTGAAGGCGAATGCAAGACGTTATGAGACTGCCAGGCATGTGCCAAAGTGCATTTTAGAGACTTGTGAAAAAGAGGGCACCTGGTGTCACGACATGTAATTGCGCTAGCACATACCTTTATGCTCATGTGTTTCCATGTCTTTTTACGCTTGTGTGCAAAGTGTTTGTCCTTACTTAAAATCTAAGGAAGCTGCAGGAAACTGCTGAAAAAATGTATATGTGAAGCAAGGCCCTACTGCCACGTTCATGTAAACACAGTTTATGGTTAAAATGCCAAATATTTGCTGGGTCAATTCACTAAGCACATAGGAGGCACAGACAACATGGCAAGCAGACGTTGAGCTGACGACATGGCATAAATTAATGCATATTTAGGAAGATTTGGTATTTCTGTCCGCAAATGAATCCTGCGGCTTCCCCAGTGCAGCAAGAAACTATTGACATAGAGTACAGTATTCCAGATGCTACACATAATATGAGTTATGTAAGAACCAAGGATGCTAGGGCGCTGTATCTGAAAAGCTTTCGAAGCAAAAGAAGATATACAGCTTTCCCATTACGTCACCTTCTGTTGCGGTTTCTGCACTCTTTGTGTTGGCATGGAAGTCGGCAGCGTGAAGGAATCCCGTGTGGCCGGCACCGTACATTTGAAACAAAAAGAGATGCCGACCAGACCAAACAAACGTTTATCACGTTTCGGCTTTGAGCATGGAGCCTTGTTGACAATGAATGCATCAGCAGAGGCGGTTCATTTGAATAGGTTTGAGAAATTGCTGCAAGGACCTCGCATTGATCACGTTTAGATTTCTGTTGTTAAGGTTATCCCGTACCTTTGCCATGCCTCTTTTAGAAGTGGTCTGCATGATAAACGATTCCATACGTAGCCAAGATGCTGTCACTTTTTCTGCTGTGACGATTCTTGCGTTGGTCCAATCAATCTTGTAGTCATTCATCATGGCGTGTTCTGCTGAAGCTTTGTTGCGAATGCTTGTATTATTTACATCACAGGCATACTGTTGCATACGCTTCTTGCAGTTTCCTGACTCAGATGTGAACACCCTTGCAGTCTGCTCAAGGTACCTAGTAAAACTACACTGGGGAAACGCTCCTGGGCAGGTGATCCTTCACTCACATAAGTTGATGGCACGAACTTTCGGGTGGAATTTGTGCCACATACATGTCATACTCACGTAGGACATGTGCCAAACATTCGTTTGTTCAAGAAATATACGGTACGGGGGCTTGCTTCGTAGAGGAGGGGGCCAGCAGGAAGCAGGCACGTAAGTGTGTACCCGTCATGACAGTTGACAGTCTATTGCACTGGTAAAGTGCCTAGGGTATCCACAATGAGCGAGGTCATCCCGTACCTTTGCCATGCCTGCATCATGTGGCTTTGAGCCCAATCTTTTGGCATGCTGTAGCAGCGTGCTGACAACAGCCCTCTTGTTGAAAGCGGAGTGCACAGAGGCGAAATTCAGCTGTCATGACAATGACACCTTGACGCACTTCCTCCCTGCTGGCCCCCGCGTCTACGAAGCGAGCCCCTGTAACGCATATTTCTGCAACAAGCGAATGTTTGGCACATGTCCGACATGAGTATGACATGTATGTGGCACACATTTCACCCAAAAAGATGCGCCATCAACTTGTAAGAGTGAAGGACCGCCTGCCCAGGGAGCAATTCCCCAGTGTAGTTTACTAGATACCTTGGCAGACTGCAAGAGTGTTTACATCGGAGAGTCAGGAAACTACAAGAAGCGTCTGCAGCAGCACGCTCGTGACAAAAAATAAGAGCGTCCACAACAACGCTTTAGCTGAACACGCCGTGATGAATGACCACAAGACTGATTGGACCAACGCAAAAATCGTCACAATAGAAAACATGGCAGCATCTCGGTGACGTACAGAATCACTTATCATACAGACCATTTGCAAGAGAGTTAATCTTAACGACGGAAATCGAAACCCCATTTACGCACAGCCTTTGCAGTGATTACTCAAGCCCATTTAAACGAAGCACTTCTGGTGATGCATTCATTGTGATCAAGGCTTGCGTGCTGAAAGCCGAGACGTCATAAATGTTTGTTTGGGCTGGTCGGCGTATCTTTTTTTTTGTTCCGTATGCATTGAAACATTGGTCCATTTCTTGTTTGGACTGTGAATAAAAGTGACACGTCATAATCGATAAATAAGTCAGTTGACAATACAAGCCAACACAGTCACACAAAACTATGCAAACATGCAATGGGTACCAAGCACTATGTGACAATTGTGACAGAAAAATAAACAATTTTGTTATACAGTTATGATTCCAACTAGCAGTAGTGCAATATTACAATTAAGTCACACTTATAAGAAAGTAATTATGATGATTAGCACACATTGCATAAATACATGTGGGAAAGCTTCCACCAGGGACCACCGTCAAGCTATGTCCTGAAGACCAATCTTAAAGCACTGAGCAAGGCCTCACAGCAATACAACCAGCATCATGAGATACACGAATTCAAGAGCACGACCTCTGGTTAGTGAAGATGGGTGTAATGCCATGTTGACAAAGATTTCGCTAAAAAAATGTATAAGCTGGTAAGCTTCGAGCTTCGCAGGCCGCACGCTTGTTTCGACCTCTTCCTGAAGCCTGAGCACTATGCTGCAGCGCATAAGAGAGCATCACTTGCTCGCACCCGTCTAGATCCATGCATTTCGAAAATACCACGTGGCAAAGAACTGCGGTAGTCACCTGTATACTATCACAGATTCACATCGTGGATTTTAAAAAAAATCTGTGCAAATCACGGTTCCACGGTAGCAATTAACGTTAAATCTATAATATTGCCCTAACTCAGGATTTCAACACTGTGCAAGGCATAGCATTCGCTGGTACACACTCACGCGGCGACGGCAGCTCGGCGTAAAGTACTACATACTACAGAATAAGTAAATAGGCTTCATGTAGATAGCGGTCGGCCAGCGCTGGGACATGACATGGAGTTATAACGGCGTGGTTCAGCACAAAGGCGGAGTGTGGGGGAAAAGAGTTGAACCATGCGCAGCCAGATGAAGTTTAAGCTCTTCTCGACTCTGCACGTGCAAAAAGAGATTTTAAACATACGCACAGAATGTGTGCCCCATGTAATGAAGAATTTTACATCACCTGTCATATGCGAGACACGGTGTCGAGAAGCCGACTTTGGTCTTCTCATCGCCGCTCCCAGTAAGCACTGAAGACATCCCCAGGGGTGAAGTCGTCAACGTCCTTGCAGTTAAACCCGCACGGCACGCTCTTCGCACTTATAACCTTTTTGTTCTTGTGAAAGTGGTATCTTACGTAGACGAAACACTGCGTCGCACTAACTTTCACAAGCGGGCGATCGTTCACAACGCACGGAAAATCCTCGACAAAATAAAAAGAAAACAATGCCAGTGTTGCTAGCAGTGGCGTCAATGAATGTTTTGCCCTAACTAAAGGCGTAGTGGCATGATATCTTCTTCAACCATTAAATTGGTGCTTTCATTGAACGTTTAGGAGGCTCTAATTCACAAATAAAGTGATCACAAACCCAAGCGCTGCTAATTAATTTATTATATTATCACAAATTTTATACTACAGTCCCGGTTCGATCGAAACCGAAACGTTCTATAAAACATGCTATATCAACG